>NC_041389.1:684155694-684181140 GCF_002162155.2 Triticum dicoccoides | reverse complement strand
ATAGGGGGGGGGGGGTGATTAGAATACTTGACCAAATAAAAACTTATCCTTTTCCCAATTTTAATCTTTAGCACAAGTCAAGCAATCTCAACACAATTCAAGCAAGCATGCAAAGAGTATATGAGCAGGGGAAAGTAAAGCGTGCAACTTGCAAGAATGTAAAGGGAAGGATTTGGAGGATTCAAACGCAATTGGAGACATGGATGTTTTTGTCGTGGTTCCAATAGGTGGTGCTATCGTACATCCACGTTGATGGAGACTTCAACCCACGAAGGGTAATGGTTGCGCGAGTCCACGGAGGGCTCCACCCACGAAGGGTCCATGAAGAAGCAACCTTGTCTATCCCACCATGGCCGTCGCCCACGAAGGACTTGCCTCACTAGCGGTAGATCTTCACGAAGTAGGCAATCTCCTTGCCCTTACAAACTCCTTGGTTCAACTCCATAATCTTGTCGGAGGCTCCCAAGTGGCACCTAGCCAATCTAGGAGACACCACTCTCCAAGAAGTAAAAAATGGTGTGTTGATGATGAACTCCTTGCTCTTGTGCTTCAAATGATAGTCTCCCCAACACTCAACTCTCTCTCACAGGATTTGGATTTGGTGGAAAGAAGATTTGAGTGGAAAGAAACTTGGGGAAGGCTAGAGATCAAGATTCATATGGTAGGAATGGAATATCTTGGCCTCAACACAAGTGTAGGTGGTTCTCTCTCAGAAAATGCAAGTTCGAAGTGTAGGTTCGTTCTTATGGCTCTCTCCATGAATGAAGAGGAGGTGGAGGGGTATATATAGCCTCCACACAAAATCTAACCTTTACACATAACTTGCCAAACTCGGTGGGACTGAATTGATAAACTCGGTCAGACCGATTCAGCAAATCTAGTAACCGTTAGGATTTTCGGTGGGACCGACATGCAACTCGGTAGGACCGATATGGTTAGGGTTAGGGCATAACGTAATCTCGTTGAGACCGATTACACAAAATCGGTGGGACCGATTTTGGTAATAAGCGAACAGAGAGTTGGTCAGGTAAACTCGGTGGGACCGGTTCGCTCATTTTGGTGGGACCGAAATGTTACAAAAAGAAAACAGGGAGTTTACATTGCAATCTTGGTGGGACCATCGCTCATCTCGGTGGTACTGAAACGTTACGAAGAGAAACAGGGAGATTATAATCCCATCTCGGTGAGACCGAGATCCCTATCGGTGAGACGATTTGCCTAGGGTTTGTGGCAGTGCCTATGACATCTGAACTCGGTGGCGCCGGATAATCGGTGGTGCCGAGTTTGACTTTTGGTTTAGGTCATATGTGGATGTGTGAAAGTAGTTGAGGCTTTTGGAGCATATCACTAAGCACTATGAAGCAAGAACCTCATTAAGCAACACCTCATCCCTCCTTGATAGTATTGGCTTTTCCTATAGACTTAATGTGATCTTGGATCACTAAAATATAAAATGTAGAGTCTTGAGCTTTGAGCTTGAGCCAATCCTTTTGTCCTTAGTATTTTGAGGGGTCCACTTTTCTCATCCATGCCATGCCATCCATTGAGCTTCTCCTGAAATATTTATCTTGGAATAATGTTACCTTGATGAGCTATATGTTGTTAGGAATTACCAAAACCACCTAGGGATAGTTGCATTTCAATCTCCCCCTTTTTGGTAATTGATGACAACATATAGATCAAAGCTTCGACAAATGATAATAAGAGTGAAAAACATTGTCGCTTTGAGAAGTATGTGATAAGCAAGAGGTCCCCCTAAATTTGTGCATAGTTTAAGATTTGCTTTGGATTGCAAATGCACAAAGAATTAGGCTCATGGGTTACTCTTCCATGTCACATCCATCTTGGTGGAATTCTCAAAATGATAATAATTAAATACACGCACTCATCACCAAGCAAAGTGAATGATCATATAGGGATAAAAGGCTAATGTCATCCAACAAGCATTAATGTAGCATATGATCAAACACATGATCATCCAAGTATCACACAGACATAAGGTATCTCAATCAAGCAAATAAAGTTCAACCACCAAAGCAAGAGAGAATAAAAAACAACGCTCTCTCTTGAAGCCTATGATCTATACATTTTTCTCCCCCTTTGGCAACAAGTTACCAAAAAGTTCATAGAAAATGCATAGCACTAAATCGTCTCTTAGGCTTGATCTTCAGGTGGTAGTGTAGAGATGGCTCCTTGGATGAAGACTTCAGTATATGTGGATAGAGCTGGTGGAGTAGGTGCTGGAGCTGGTTGCACTAGGGCTGTAGCTGGTGTAGATGAAGTGGCTCTGGTGTCTGTGACTGGCACTGCAGCTGAGCTCTAAGCTCTAGGCACTCTGGCAAATGCCTTAGTGGTTGTATTGCGCTTCCTCTCCTGCATATCATCCTGGAGTTGCTCAACAACAGACTGGATCTCAGTTACCTTCACATCCAAGTCATAGAACTTCTGCTCCATGATCCTCTCCAGGTTCTCCTGGTTTTGAGTCAGGGTGGCCAGCCCCTTCTCAATCCTCAAAGTGGATGCAATCAAGTAACCAAGTTGATCCTGTTTGCTTTTCAAGAAGTACTGAGATGCCTCTTCCATTGTTGGCATCTTGGCAGCCTTCTCAGTCCTTGCCTTCTCCTTCTTTGCTTGTGCTTGCACAGAAGATGGTTCATCTTCATCCATAACCACTTGGTTGTCCTCAAAATCTGGATATATAGGCATCTGATCCTTGTCCAACAAGTATGTGCTAGTGACCATCTTGGAGTTAATCAGCTCCTGGATCTGTGGGGCATACCCACAACTTCTCTTTTGGTCAGCAGCTGTCCTCTTGATAGTTTCAACTATAAGACTCATGATCTTGAACTTTTGTGGCACATCAAATAAGTGTAGCAGATTTATTGCATGGCCTCTGATCATGTTGTGATCACCTGACTTGGCAAGAGAGTGTGCCTGAGGATCCAATTGATGGTTGGCAGTCCTGACAGAAGGTAATGTACTGATCCAAACTTGTGTGTTTCAACAGCAGCATCTGGGATCTCCTTGTACATATGTGTCATAGTGTTGTGATCCATCTTCTTCTTGGCATAGACACCCAAGTCATCCTCTTTCTCCTTAGGTGCATTGATCAGATTATCCCATTCTTCAATTGATGATTGGTACCTAGTACCTTCAGACATCCATACTATCATGCCATCTGGATAGAAGTGTGCTGTGGAGTAGAATTGCATTATTAGCTCATCATTCCATTTTGTGAGCTTCTGCCCAACAAAGTCTGCCACTCCACAAGCACTGAAGCTGTCATACACACCAGGATAGTGTTCTTCATTCTCCTTGATGTACTTCCAGTCCACCCATCTCATGTCACACACTATTGGCTTCTTGTCCAGTAGCACTGTCTCATAGAAATCCCACAGTTCCTTTGTATGGAACCTGTAGTCTACAGTAGTTCTCCTCCTGACTGCATAAGGATCAGTCAACCTCCACTGTCTGAGTCCTGCATCCTTTCTCAGCTTCATGTTCTCAGCTATAGGATGGGCATCATTATGATCTAAAATAGGCTTCAATTTTCTCAAGACATGCTCTTCATCATCTTCCTCTTCAGCAACAACTTCATGCACTGGGGCCTTGTTCTTCTCAGCAGCTGATATGTTCCTGGTATTCCTCTTAGGCGCAGTCTTGGGCTTGGAAGCAGCCTTAGGTGCTTCTTTGGGCTTTGATGAAGCAGCCCCTGACCTGATGGCATCACCCATAAGCTTCTGAGCTTTGGGTGCTGGTGCAGCAACCTCTTCTTCTTCCTCTTATGAGACTCTCCTCATAGAGGGATTGCCAAGAACTTTGGCAGTAGTGGTTCTGACTCTCTTTTTCATCTTCTGACTCAATGGTGAATTTCATGGTTTCTCCAGTGGCAACCTTCCTAGGTTTGGAAGTGGGAATCCTTCTTGCAGGTGCCTTCTTCTCCATGCCTGGCTTAGTGGCTGCAGTTGAGCCATATTCTTTCTTGAGCACCTTCTTCTTGGAAGTGGCCTCATCCTCAATAGCCACATAGTCTTCATCCTCAGATTCTGAGGTTCTCTTCTTTCTGGCCCTGGTGGTAGCTTTGGGTAAGTTTCTTGGGGTGCTCCTGCTGCCATCATCATAGCTGCTACAGGGACTAGTGCCCTCACTCACTTGAACCTGCTCCTCCGACTTGTTCTGACTGTCACTCTGGTCAGACATATTGCAAACACTAACAACAGACCCTATGAATAGATATAGATGAGATAGAGTGGATGAGCATCACAAAATACAGAGGTTTTTGCAAACGAATGAGTCAAAAACTTAGTTTTAGTTTTCCACAGAAAGCCTTTCGGGTCTAGCGATTTGTAAACTCGGTGATACCTAAGCAGCTTTTGGAAACCTAAACTAGTGAACTCGGTCAGACCGAGTCACAGTTTGGTGGCACCAAGACTTCTAGGGTTTCACAAAGTCCTGAACTCGGTCACATCGATTTGCAATTCTCGGTCAGACCGAGAATTATATGTGCAATGGCCTTAGCCGAATCGGTGGTACCGAGTTCTACAACTCGGTTGGTCCGAGATGGTTTCAGTGGAAACCTAACCCTAAATTTTCAATTCATCTCTAATCTACGGAGTGTTTTGACTAGATAAGATAGTTTCAATCGTGGCAAGATTTATGGCGAACACAATGTGCTAGGAATCAGATAGGGATAGCACAGTGATCGAGTCCATACCCTAGTTTGGTGATGAACTCGGTACGGCGGCAACGGCGGGGATGATTTACGTTGACGGTGGCGGAGACCAGCGGCAGGAGGCAGCTGTCGACGAGGAGGACGATCCGAAGATCCTTGAGGCAGAGCGGGCTAAGCGCGGGCGAAGAGTTCGGAGAAAATTTCCAAAGTTTTGCCCGTGGGTATATATAGCCCGACCCTGTTGGTGTGACTGAGTGGAACAACTCGGTAGCACCGAGATGCATAACTGCTAGCAATTACAGTAACTCGGTGTGACCGAAAAGTTCAAATCAGTTGCACCGAGATTGAAAACCTAGATCGACTTAGTGATCTTGGTATGACCGAAATGGGAATCGGTCAGACCGAAACGCACAAAGAAGTTTTGGAAGTTTAAGTCTATGACGAATCGGGGACTCCGAGTGCTCCTCACACAGAGTTGTTTGAATCTGACTTGATCAAATTTTGTGATGTAGCATGAATAGAGTTTGAGACAAGAAAAGCATAGATAGCTAGAGAAGGTTCTTAGGCATTCTTGTCCATCCACTTGGCAAAAGAAAGAGAAACCAATCAATCACAACAACAAGTGGATGTCCTTGAATGAGTAGAATATGCAACCAACATGCTCACACAATAAAATGGCAAATGTAATATGTGGCAAAGCATGCACAACCAATTCTAGCATTTATCAAGCAATTGGCAATGACTAGGTCATCTATATATGAGTATATTGACTTAGGACTCAGATGAGAACATTTGATCATAGGTCATACTCATCATTTAAGCTCAAGTGGGGTTACCACTTTTACATAATGCATTGATGTGTTCACACCATTAGAGTTGCTTTGACTCAATTCTTAGAGTAAAGCTCCCCCTAGATGTGAGATCCCCCCTTAGAGGGATGAACTAACCTTGAGTTTTTTCGATGATGACTTCATGTAGGTGTTGAAGATGTGGATGCTCAATGTTTATGTAGATCATTTGGAGCAATCCTTTGGAATGAGTTGCACTTTCAATACCTACACGGGTTAGTCCCACAAGGAACAAACAAGGATATCCATAGACATAGAGTGACGCACACACAAGATGATGTCTATGAGAGCATTAGGTTACCTTGTCCCTTGTCTTACCAACAAGAGGGCTTGTGACTCCTTGAACTAGTGCAAGATGTGGAAGTTCATTGCACTTGTTATTCCCAAAATGATATGAGTGAAATATGTTGGCGGAGTCACCCTTAAGAACTCTCTAGTTCTTCTTCTTTGGGACCCACATCATCGTGATGGGAATCCTTGGAGTTGTAGTTGTACTTGATGAGGTAGAACTTGATGTAGTCTTGGGAACCCACTTGACCAAGGCCTTAGGAGCTTCTTCAAATGCATCAATCTCCTCTTGAAGCTTGTCCTTGCCTTTTTGCTTGTGGTCTTGTGGTGGAAGATCATCTTGGGCTTGTGTCCCTTTGAAGGAAGTATGATCATACTTCTCTTGTTGAGGAACAAACTTCGTCTTGGGGTATTGATCTTCTTCCCACTCTACTCCATTGGCATTGAACTTTTGTTCGAAACCGACACCTTGGTTCTTCCGGTGCCTTCCTTGCTTGCGTACAATTTCCTCAAATTGCTTACTCCCGGCAAGGCTCTTGTAAACACCTTTCTCTATAATTCCATTCAATAAGCTATTTTCTTGCTCAAGTGTAACTTGGCTAAGAGAATCATTGGTGGAATAAAGAGAACTACTAGAAGAAACAACATTGGATTTAGCATGATTATTGTTACTACTAGAGGAAGAATCCTTCTTGTTCTTGTTACTTGACTTGACTTGAGGCATGTAAGTAGATAAGAGTAAACGCTTGGCAATGTAAGAAAAACTTTTCTTACGAAGATCATCATTGATTGCCTTTAAGAACTCATGCTCTTGCTCAAGGTTGAGCTTTTCAAAGCATAACTTCTCATGAGTCCTTAAAAGTTCTCGATGATCTTCTAAGATAGTTTCATGAGCTAACTTAAGAGTGTTTAGTTCTTTAGTTAGAAGCTCAATCTTCTCGTTATCATTGTCATTCGTTTTATCTTGATTAACATGATTAATTGACGTTTCATCATAGTATTCATCACTAGAGTTGTCAACAAGTAAATCATCATCACCTAACAAGTCATCTTCATCACTATTGAAATCAACATACTCGGGGTGTGTTACCTTTGGGCCTTTAGCCATGAAGCATCTTCCAAGTCCTTCATTTGGTGAATTAAATATGTCGTAGGAGTTGGTTGACACAAGTGCTAGACCAGCAACACCTTCATCTTGAGTATATTCAGAATCGGAGTGATAGCTTCCCTCGGAGTGATCGTCGGAGTCGGAGCCGGATACCCATTCACCAACATGAGCTTGACGTCTTCATTTTGTGTAGCTCCTTGATGACTTGTCCTTCATTTCTGAATCCTTGCTTCTCCGGGATGTTCTTCGTTCATAACGATCATCTCTACTCCTCCTCTCTCTTGGTGGTGATTCTTCTATTCTACTTCTCCTCTTAGGTGATTCTTCTCTTATTTTGTAGGGTGCCGTACACTCATTGGAATAGTGTCCGGGTCTTCCACAATTGTAGAAATTACACTCTCGACTAGAAGATCTTTTGTCATTGTAGGACCTTGACTTGGAGCTTTTCTCTTTGCTTCTACTCTTGTAGAACTTGTTGAAGTTCTTCACCATTAAGATCAATTCTTCATTGAAGGTTTGTTTCTCACTTGATGATGTGGGGGCTTCACATGAGGCTTTGTAAGCACCAATTGACTTGTTGTGAAGTTCCTCCTTATCCTTGAGTGACATCTCATGAGCAACAATTATTCCAATGACTTCCCTTGGCTTGAGATCTTTGTAATTGGGCATCATTTGGATCAATGTGCACACGGTATCATATTTTCCGTCCAAAGCTCTTAGGATCTTCTTGATGATGAATTTGTCGGTCATCTCTTCACTTACTAAGCCAACAATCTCATTTGTGATAAGAGCAAGCCTAGAGTACATTTCAGCGACACCTTCACCATCCTTCATTTTGAACTTGTCAAGTTGACTTTGAAGCACATCCAACTTGGATTCCTTGACGGAGTCGGTACCTTCATGCATATCAATCAAAGTATCCCAAATTTCCTTTGCATTCTCAAGACGGCTGATTTTGTTGAATTCTTCGGGGCACAATCCGTTGAAGAGGATATCACAATCTTGAGCGTTGTATTACAGCATCTTCAACTCTTCCGCGCTAGCTTCACGGTTCGATTCTCTCCCATCAAAGAATTCACCTTGTAAGCCAATACACACAATAGCCCAAATGGCGGGGTTATGTCCAAGAATATGCATTTTCATCTTATGCTTCCAACTAGCAAAATTAGTACCATCAAAGTAAGGACCTCTACGGTGATAATTTCCCTCGCTAGACACCATACTCTCCTAGGTTGTGAAACCAAGGCTATGACCACCAAAAGCTATGGAAATCAAAGAAAATGGAGACCAAAGATCTGATACCACTTGTAGGATCGAAAGTATGTCTAGAGGGGGCTGATTAGACTACTTAACCAAATAAAAACTTATCCTTTTCCCAATTTTAGTCTTTAGCATAAGTCAAGCAATCTCAATACAATTCAAGCAAGCATGCAAAGAGTATATGAGCAGTGGAAAGTAAAGCATGCAACTTGCAAGAATGTAAAGGGAAGGGTTTGGAGGATTCAAACGCAATTGGAGACACGAATGTTTTTGTCGTGTGAGGGAGTCCTGGACTAGGGGGTGTCCGGATAGCCGAACTATCATCATTGGCCGGACTCCAAGACTATGAAGATACAAGATTGAAGACTTCGTCCCGTGTCCGGATGGGACTTTCCTTGGCGTGGAAGGCAAGTTTGGCGATACGGATATGTAGATCTCCTACCATTGTAACCGACTCTGTGTAACCCTAGACCTCTCCGGTGTCTATATAAACCGGAGGGTTTTAGTCCATAGGACGAACAACAATCATACCATAGGCTAGCTTCTAGGGTTTAGCCTCCTTGATCTCGTGGTAGATCCACTCTTGTACTACCCATATCATCAATATCAATCAAGCAGGAGTAGGGTTTTACCTCCATCGAGAGGGCCCGAACCTGGGTAAAAACATTGTGTCCCTTGTCTCCTGTTACCATCCGCCTAGATGCACAGTTCGGGACCCCCTACCCGAGATCCGCCGGTTTTGACACCGACATTGGTGCTTTCATTGAGAGTTCCTCTATGTCATCGCTCATAGGCCCGATGTCTCCTTCGATCATCAACAACAACTCGGTCCAGTGTGAGACTTTTCTCCCCGGACAGATCTTTGTATTCGGCGGCTTTGCACTGCGGGCCAGTTCGCTCGGCCATCTGGAGCAGATCGAAAGCTACGCTCCTGGCCATCAGGTCAGATTTGGAAGTTTGAACTTCACAGCCGACATCCGCGGAGACTTGATCTTCGACGGATTCGAGCCACAGCCGAGCACGCCGCACTGTCACAATGGGCATGACCTAGTTCTGCCGCCGGACTGTGCCCTGGAGGCCGCACAAGAGTCCGCTCCGACCCTTAACTCGGAGCCGACCGCGCCGATCGAGGATGGGTGCTTAGACACCGCCTCGGGGGCTGCTACCTCTACGGCGATAAAGCCGAATACCGACCCTGTCCCTTGTGAAGCTCGTGACTCCGAGGTGCCCGACTCCTCACCGGACTCCGAACCTCCCGCGCCTCAACCAATTGAATCCGATTGGGCGCCGATCATGGAGTTCACCGCTACGGACATCTTTCAGCACTCGCCTTTTGGCGACATCCTTAACTCACTAAAGTATCTCTCATTATTAGAAGAGCCCTGGCCGGACCATGGTCAGGACGGTTGGGACGTGGACGATGAAGAAATTCAAAGCCCACCCGCCACCCACTTTGTAGCCACTGTCGACGACCTAACCGACATGCTAGACTTCGACTCCGAAGACATCGATGGTATGGACGACGATGCCGGAGACGACCAAGAACCAGCGCCTATGCGGCACTGGAAAGCCACCTCGTGATACGACATATACATGGTGGACATCCCAAAGGATGGGAACACTGATGGAACAACGGAGGAAGACCCCTCCAAGAAACAGCCTAAGCGCCGGCGTCAGCGGCGCCGCTCTAAATCCCGCCACAGTAAGAATGGAGATTCTGGCACCGGAGACAACAACACCCCGGATAGTGCCGAAGACAACCCCCTCCAGCAAGATTCAGCATAGGTGGATGGAGAAGCCAGCCCTCATGAGAGAGCGGCAGACAAGGAGGTAGAAGACGATAATTACATGCCTCCCTCCGGAGACGAGGCAAGCCTCGATGACGACGAATTCGTCGTGCCTGAGGATCCCGTCGAACAAGAGTGTTTGAAACAAAGGCTTATGGCCACGGCAAGTAGCCTCAAGAAAAAGCAGCAACAGCTTAGAGCTGACCAAGATCTGCTAGCCGACAGATGGACCTAAGTCCTTGCGGCCTAAGAGTACGAACTCGAACGCCCCTCCAAAAGCTACCCCAAACGCAAGCTGCTGCCCCGATTAGAGGAGGAAGAATACAAACCCACATCACCAGTGCACAATACGACCGACCGGCCACCTCGTGGCCACGACAGAGAGGCCTCCAGGCCCTCCACTAAAGCCGTACCCCGGCATCGCTCAAAAAGTACAAAGCCACAAGGGAATGCGCCGGACTTGCGAGATATATTGGAGGATAAGGCAAGACAATCAATGTCAATCTACGGATCGCGTGGGCGCCCCACAATACGCGACGATGACCGTCGCGCCGGATACAGCAACTCCGGCCGGGCCGAACACAGTAGACAAAGCTCGCTTGAGCTACGTTGTGATATAGCCCAATATAGAGGCGCCGCACACCCACTATGCTTCACAGATGAAGTAATGGATCATCAAATCCCTGAAGGGTTCAAACCTGTGAACATTGAATCCTACAATGGCACAACAGACCCCGCGGTTTGGATCGAAGACTATCTCCTTCATATCCACATGGCCCGCGGTGATGATCTTCACGCCATCAAATACCTCCCACTCAAGCTTAAAGGACCAACTCGGCATTGGCTTAACAGCTTGCCAGCAGAATCAATTGGGTGTTGGGAGGACCTGGAAGCCGCATTACTTGATAACTTCCAGGGCACATATGTGCGACCACCAGACGCTGATGACCTAAGCCACATAATTCAGCAGCCAGACGAATCGGCCAGACAATTTTGGACACGGTTCTTAACCAAGAAAAATCAAATCGTCGACTGTCCGGATGCAGAGGCCCTTGCAGCCTTCAAGCATAACATCCGCGACGAGTGGCTTGCCCGGCACCTAGGACAGGAAAAGCCGAAATCCATGGCAGCCCTCACATCACTCATGACCTGCTTCTGCGCGGGAGAGGACAGCTGGCTAGCCCGCAGTAACAACCTCAACAAAAATTCTGGCAGTCCGGATACCAAGGACCATAATGGCAGGTCGCGTCGCAACAAACACAAACGCCGCATTAACGGTGATAATACCGAGGATACGGCAGTCAACGCCGGATTCAGAGGCTCCAAACCCGGTCAGCGGAAAAAGCCATTCAAAAGAACTACTCCGGGTCCGTCCAACTTGGACCGAATACTCGACCGCTCATGCCAGATGCAGGGCACCCCCCAAAAGCCAGCTAATCACACCAATAGGGATTGTTGGGTATTCAAGCAGGCAGGCAAGTTAATTGCCGAAAACAATGACAAGGGGCTGCATAGCGATGACGAGAAAGAGACCCGGCCGCCGAACAATAGAGGACAGAAGGGTTTCCCCCCACAAGTGCGAACGGTGAACATGATATACGCAACCCACATACCCAAAAGGGAGCGGAAGCATGCACTCAGGGATGTATATGTGATGGAGCCAGTCGCCCCAAAGTTCAATCCATGGTCCTCCTGCCCGATCACTTTTGATCGAAGGGACCACCCCACCAGCATCCGCCATGGCGGATTCGCCGCGTTGGTTTTAGACCCAATCGTCGACTGGTTTCACCTCACTAGAGTCCTGATGGACGGCGGCAGCAGCCTGAACCTGCTTTACTAGGATACAGTGTGCAAGATGGGCATAGACCCCTCAAGGATTAAACCCACAAAGACGACCTTCAAAGGCATCATACCAGGTGTAGAGGCCAATTGTACAGGCTCAGTGACACTAGAAGTGGTCTTCAGATCCCCGGATAACTTCCGAAGCGAGGAGTTAATCTTCGACATAGTCCCGTTCCGCAGCGGCTATCACACACTGCTCGGACGAATCGCGTTTGCAAAATTCAACGTGGTGCCACACTACGCATTCCTCAAGCTCAAGATGCCAGGCCCTCGAGGAGTCATCACGGTCAACGGAAACACTGAACGCTCTCTCCGAACAGAGGAGCATACAGCGGCTCTCGCGGCAGAAGTGCAGAACAGCCTCTTAAGGCAATTCTCGAGTCCGGCCGTTAAGCGACCGGACACCGCCAAGCGCGCCCGGAGTAACCTACAACAAGACCACCTGGCACGTTCCGAGCACGCTTAGCAATGCGGCCCCGACCTCAGCCCTTCCAAAATTGCAAAACCAGTACTCCGCGTACATCACTACGCTCTGAAGATACCATGGGCATAGGGGGAGGGGCACGACCATGGCAGGCCCAGAGTGCGGCTCAACCACACCAAGGGCTCCCAAGTGTGTCATCCTTTTTTCCTTTTTTTTTCTTTGTTTCTTCTTATCCTCAGGACTCCGTTTACCAGAGGCCCTGTCCGGCAGTAGACCTGCCGAACTCACGATGCAACAGCCAGGGAAGAAGAAAGGCCACGCCGAGTATCCAGGTGGTCTCCATTACATGCATTATACCTGTTTTATGCACCATTCCGCAGCCTACCCCTGGAGGGGGACATGTTAAATAGTTCCATCCCTTGCTTATTGCACTATTTGTATCATTCGGCATTCATGGCAGTACCTTTTAAATAAACAATGCATCGCTTTTTGCCTACCACTGCATTCCTTTCTTACACATGTGTTCATCTATGACATGCTGCATCCGTACACTTTGGTACGGCTAAATACACCAGTGGCTTAAGTTCCCCACATTATGGTGTGATAAATCCGAACACTTTCACAAGTGCGGCACCCCGAACTTATAGCATTATATACATCGGCTCCGAATCATGTCTTGGGTCAATAGTTTGGTTTGCCCGGCTCCCATGTTTTGGTACCTTACGTTCCGTTATATCGGCTAAGGTAGCGCTGGGAGAACCACTGCGATTGTGCCCCAGTTGAGCTGGGCGAGCACCTCAGTGGAGAAAGCTAAAACTGACCATCATGATGGGGCGAGAGCCGGTCGCTGTTCGAGAGGTTTTTTCGAGTCCCTAAAGACTTATGCCGCTTAGAGCGAGGAACCGGCTTTGTCCGGCCCAGGCATGGATAGCACCCTGAATTCGGCCTTCCGAACACTAGGGGCTTCGCCGAAATTTAAAATTATAGAATTCTATGGCTAAGTGAGAGTGTTCAAGCATTATAAGTCCGGTTGCCTCGTTTGTCGTGTTGGGCGCCTCCCTAGATGGACCCAAAAATGGGAACAAGAGCGCTCAAGTTTATCCTGAACACCCCAGCACTCGCGGCATGGGGGCTGAAGCCGACGACTTGCCATCTCTCAGATTTGATAAACGGCCGCACAGAAGGTAATATTTTAAATTAACAAGCGTTGCTTAGCGCATATGAACAAAGTTTTCAGCGCACAGGATAACAAAATGCGAGTCTACTCAAATATTACATCGTTGGAGCACTCACCCGCAATAATGCGGGCACCCTTCAGGACACCCTTATAATACATTTCGGGCATGCGATACTACTTGCCCGGCGGTGGCGCGTCCGTCACAAGCTTCTCAGCGTCCATCTTGCCCCAGTGCACCTTAGCACGGGCAAGGGCCCGACGGGCACCTTCAATGCAGGCGGAGCGCTTGATGACTTCAACCCACGGACAAGCATCCACCTGGCGCCGCACCAGGCCGATGTACCTCCCAGGAATGGCCTCTTTGGGCCACAGCCGAACTATGAGGCCCTTCATGGCCTGTTCGGCCACCTTGTGGAGCTCGACCAGCTGCTTTAGCTGGTCGCTAAGGGGCACCGGATGTCCGGCTTCAGCATACTGAGACCAGAACACCTTCTCCGTCGAGCTCCCCTCCTCGGCTCTGTAGAAAGCAGCAGCATCGGACACGCTATGGGGCAGATCTGCGAACGCTCCTGGAGAGCTCCGAATTCGGGTAAGTAACAGGTAATTCACTTTTACATGTTTGCTTTGCATGAAGAATGCCTTACCCTCCGCTATTTTCTTCAATGCCTCAATCTCCTGGAGGGCCTTGTGGGCTTCGGCCTTAGCAGCTTTGGCACTCTCAAGAGCCGACGCAAGCTCAGACTCCGAGTCTTCGAGTCACGCTCCAAACTCTCGTGTTTTTCCACGAGAGCCTGGAGCTCTTGCCGTACCTCCGCCACCCGCGCCTCCTGCTTCTCTCGCTCGGCGCGTTCCGCGGCCGCATTGCGTTCAGCCGCGGATACCGCCTCCTTCAGGGTTGCCACCTCGTTCGTAGCCCCTGGAATACCCACGTTATCCTTGTCATTCCTCTTGCAACGAAATCCTTTTCTGTAAGGTACAACTTTAAATAAGGTGTTACTCAACTTCCTTGTCCTCGAGCTGCTTCTTGGCACGGCTGAGCTCGCTCTCGGACAGCTCGAGGTTCCTCTTCAAGGCATTGACCTCCGCAGTCAGTGCGGCAGAGGTCAGCAGCGCAGTCTGCATTCCCATATTGACATATTTTTGTTAAGACTCCTGCGTATATCTTTTTAGATCCTCAGTCCGGCTTTTCCTTCCGAACACCGAACCGAGCATCAGGGGCTACTGTCTATGTGGTACTATTTTACATATCTTAAAACTCTTACCTCAAAGCCTGTTAGAAGGCTGCTGCAGGCTTCGGTCAGCCCGCTCTTGGCGAGCTGAACCTTCTGAATCACTGCACTCATGATGGTGCGGTGTTCCTCTTTGATGGAAGCGCCGTTGAGCACCTCCGGTTGGACGGAGGCCGCCGGCGTCACAGTCTTGCCCTTCTTACGAAGGGGCCGCCCACTGGACTCAGGAACCACTGCAGGTTCCGGTGCGGAGTCCGGTCCAAAGTCTGGGAGGTTGCGTTGTGGCACCTCTGGGGCCCCCTCCTCCTGGTGGGTCCCTTTCCGGGATCCCACCTCGGCGTCGTCGCGGGGGGAGGAGGCGGTCGGAAGTGAAGTGCTATCCACATCCGACGTACCCAAGGACCCGCTCGACGAAGCGGGAAGATCGTCCTTGGGCGGACTACAGGGTTGTATGCGGCAGTAGAAAGACACCATGCGACAAAAAGAAAAGTTATGAGCTATTCGGGAGTCCGGATACTTACGATCTCGCCAGGGGCTTGGCCCTTGAAGGCCAATCCTCGTCGCCGTCGCCGGCGTTGGCGGAATAGTCTGAAGGAAGGGTCCTTCCCTTCTTGGACCCTCCGGCCTCCCCAGTTGGGGAGGCCTTCCTTTTCTTCTCTTCCCCCGTTGGGGAAGAAGCTTCTTTCTTCTCCTCCTCGTCTTCGCGGGAGGAGTCCGCCTCGGAGTCATCAGATGATGAGTCTGATAACACCTGACGATGGGAACTCTTTCGAGTTCCCGTGGACTTGTTCTTGGCCTTCTTATCTGGCACCACGTGAGGTGCCGGAACCAGGAGCCCCGTTAAGCGGGCGTCCGCTGGGTCTTCTGGCAAAGGAGCCGGACAGTTAGTCTGCCCGGCCTTCTTCAGCCAGTCCTGTCAAAGGATAGGGAGTTTAGATCCCACATAGAGTCAAACTATGGAAAGCAAGTGTCCCGTAAAGGATAATATAGCTTACCACGCCAGCCTGACGCTGCGAGCTGAATCCGCGATCTTCGGTGGTGGATGCGGGAGCCTCGGCGCCCTTGAACAGCACCCTCCAGGCCTCTTCGTACGTAGTGTCGAAGAGCCTGTTCAAGGTCTGGTGCTGCGCCGACCGAACTCCCACAAATTGAAAGCCCGTTGTTGGCACGGGAGAATCCTGTGGATGAGCATGACCTAGACTACGTTGACAAGCTTGAGCTTCTTGTTCACTAGCTTTTGGACGCAGGCTTGGATTCCGGTCAGCTCCTCCGAATCACCCCATGTCAGGCCCTTCTCTTTCCAGGAGGTGAGCCGTGTGGGGATGCCAGATCTGAATTCGGGGGCCGCTGCCCGTTCGCGGCTCGGTGATATAGAACCACCCCGATTGCCACCCTTTGATGGTTTCCATGAAGGCACCTTCAAGCCATGTGACATTGGGCATCTTGCGCACCATGGCGCCTCCGCACTCCGCTTGGCTGCCCTTCACAACCTTCGGCTTAACATTGAAGGTCTTGAGCCACAAGCCGAAGTGGGGCTGGATGCAGAGGAAGGCCTCGCACATGACGATAAACGCCGAGATGTTGAGGATGAAATTCGGGGCCAGATCATGGAAATCCAGGCCATAATAGAACATGAGCCCCCGGATGAAGGGGTGGAGTGGGAAGCCCAGTCCGCGGAGGAAATGGGGAAGGAATACCACCCTCTCATGGGGCCCGGGGGTGGGGATGAGCTGCCCCTCATCGGGGAGCCGGTGCGCGATATCGCTGGACAAATATCCGGCGCTGCGCAGCTTCTTGATGTGCCCCTCCGTAATGGATGAGGTCATCCACTTGCCTCCCACTCCGGACATGGTTGGAGAAGGTTGAGGTGAGATGTGCAGACTTGGGTGCTGGAGCTCGAGTGCGCGGGGATGGATAAGCAAAGGAGGAAGAAGGCGTAGGTAAAAAGGTGGATCCTTATCCCCTTATATATGGGCGGACGAAACCATGCGTCCCCACCGGCCTGGTAAAACTCGCTTATCTCCCAAGCACCGCAATCAATGGCGCGTTTGGTTACCCACGTCCATATTGATGGGAATCCCGGAATAAGGGGAACACGATCTCTGCTTCGACAAGATGTGCCAAGGAAACTGCTTCGCTAAACGCGCTGAGGTGGAACAATAAAAACAATTCGAGTAGAGGCTTGGCCGTGGCACGATGTCATGCTACGAAATATGTCAGCATATTGAAGTTGTGTAAATATTATTCTCTCTACGGTGGTATGTGGAATTTATTTTGCAGAGCCGGACACTATCCTGGTGTTCACGATCTTCTATGAAGTATTCGGAGGAGGAACCCGCCTTGCAATGCCAAAGACAATATGCGCGCCGGACTCGTCGTCATTGAAGCCTGGTTCAGGGGCTACTGAGGGAGTCCTGGACTAGGGGGTGTCCGGATAGCCAAACTATCATCATTGGCCAGACTCCAAGACTATGAAGATACAAGATTGAAGACTTCGTCCCGTGTCCGGATGGGACTTTCCTTGGCGTGGAAGGCAAGCTTGGCGATACGGATATGTAGATCTCCTACCATTGTAACCGACTCTGTGTAACCCTAGCCCTCTCCGGTGTCTACATAAACCGGAGGGTTTTAGTCCATAGGACGAACAACAATCATACCATAGGCTAGCTTCTAGGGTTTAGCCTCCTTGATCTCGTGGTAGATCCACTATTGTACTACCCATATCATCAATATCAATCAAGCAGGAGTAGGGTTTTACCTCCATCGAGAGGGCCCGAACCTGGGTAAAAACATCGTGTCCCTTGTCTCCTGTTACCATCCGCCTAGACGCACAGTTCGGGACCCCCTACCCGAGATCCGCCGGTTTTGACACCGACATCGTGGTTCCGATAGGTGGTGCTATCGTACATCCACGTTGATGGAGACTTCAACCCACGAAGGGCAACGGTTGCGCGAGTCCACGGAGGGCTCCACCCACGAAGGGTCCACGAAGAAGCAACCTTGTCTATCCCACCATGGCCGTCGCCCACGAAGGACTTGCCTCACTAGCGGTAGATCTTCACGAAGTAGGCGATCTCCTTGCCCTTACAAACTCCTTGGTTCAACTCCACAATCTTGTCGGAGGCTCCCAAGTGACACCTAGCCAATCTGGGAGACACCACTCTCCAAGAAGTAACAAATGGTGTGTTGATGATGAACTCCTTGCTCTTGTGCTTCAAATGATAGTCTCCCCAACACTCAACAAGATTTGGATTTTGTGGAAAGAAGATTTGAGTGGAAAGCAACTTGGGGAAGGCTAGAGATCAAGATTCGTATGGTAGGAATGGAATATCTTGGCCTCAACACAAGTGTAGGTGGTTCTCTCTCAGAAAATGCAAGTTGGAAGTGTAGGTTCGTTCTGATGGCTCTCTCCACGAATGAAGAGGAGATGGAGGGGTATATATAGCCTCAACACAAAATCTAACCATTACACACAACTTGCCAAACTCGGTGGGACCGAATTGATATACTCGGTCAGACCGATTCAGCAAATCTAGTGACCGTTAGGATTTTTGGTGGGACCGACATGCAACTCAGTAGGACCGATATGGTTAGGGTTAGGGCATAACATAATCTCGGTGAGACCGATTACACAAACTCGATGGGACCGATTTTGGTAATAAGCTAACCAGAGAGTTGGTCAGGTAAACTCGGTGGGACCGGTTCGCTCATTTCGGTGGGATCGAAATGTTACGAAAAGGAAACAAGGAGTTTACATTGCAATCTCGATGGGACCGATCGCTCATTTCGGTGGTACCGAAACGTTACGAAGGGAAACAAAGAGATTACAATCCCATCTCGGTGAGACCGAGATCCCTATCGGTGAGACCAATTTGCCTAGGGTTTGTGGCAGTGGCTATGACATCTGAACTCGGTGGCGCCGAGTTTGACTTTTGGTTTAGGTCATATGTGGATGTGTGAAAGTAGTTGAGGGTTTTGGAGCATATCACTAAGCACTATGAAGCAAGAACCTCATTAAGCAACACCTCATCCCTCCTTGGTTGTATTGGATTTTCCTATAGACTCAATGTGATCTTGGATCACTAAAATATAAAATGTAGAGTCTTGAGCTTTGAGCTTGAGCCAATCCTTTTGTCCTTAGTATTTTGAGGGGTCCACTTTTCTCATCCATGCCATGCCATCCATTGAGCTTTTCCTGAAATATTTATCTTGTAATAATGTTAGCTCAATGAGCTATATGTTGTTAGTAATTACCAAAACCACCTCAGGATAGTTGCACTTTCACTAAGCAACGCATTAAATGCATCTTGTCCTGTAATACGAGCGATAAGCTCATAGCACTGTAGGCCTTTCCACCTCCTGTGTGCCACGGTGGCAGCCCCTTTTGACTATAAAAGGAGTCCCATGGAGTACTGGAGAGTGATTCGGCTCTTTGGAACCATGCGGTCATCGTAGCTAGTTCAAGAGCTCAGGAACATCCAATACACCCACTAAAGCAGGACTAGGGTTTTACGCACTCCCTGCGGCCCGAACCTGGGTAAATGATCCTTGTGCTGATTGCTAATCCTGCTCTTCTCACAACCCTGCGCCCCCGCAACCACAGAAGGGATCCTCGTGATCCCATAGGTGTCGTTTCCCATCGACAGTTTATGTGTGATAGAGCGTATCGTATCACGGGGTTTGGATGCACCGGCAAAGTTTGCACCAACTCTCGAGGTGAGAAAGGGCAATGCACGGTACCGAAGAGGCTAGCAATGATGGAAAGATGAGAGTGCGTATAATCCATGGACTCGGCATTAGTCATAAAGAACTCACATACTTATTGTAAAAATTTATTAGCCCTCGAAACAAAGTACAACGTGCATGCTCCTAGGGGGAGGTTGGTAGGAGTTAACCATCGCGCGCCCCCGACCGCCACTCATAAGACAATCAATAAATACCTCATGCTCCAACTTGCTTGGAAGAATATGATAATAATGTTTACTATACTATAGGTGCCATTCATGCTATTGACAAGAATGATTATGATGATATGCAAAACCACAAGCTTGGGGATGCTATGTTTGATGAGTATGAAATGTTTGGAGATTTATTTGCTGAAAATAATGCTTGTCCCAAGCTTGGGGATGCTTTGCATAATGAATATGATCCTTTAATTCCTTCTACTTTTGATAAGAAAATTTATTATGATGATAGTATGCCTCCTATTTATGATGACTAGGAAAATTGCCCGGGCGTTGCAACGGGAAAAGAAACTATCCCTCACCCCCCCACTAAAAGAACATAATGTGCAAGGTGCAAGAAGAATACCAGGATACACAAATGTGATAAGATAAAAGAACTTCCGCGACTTGATTCACTGGCATGTATAAGCTAGAATAATTATGGGAGAAAATCAGAACAGATTGAAAAATAAAAAGAAACAAGGTTTGATAACATTTAGTAAAATGGTACATTTGTTTCGACTATAGGTTTAGTTTTGACTAACATTAGCAAACTAAGAGTCTAAACAACACACACAAAAAGAAGAGGGAGAAGATAAGGGTTTGGTTTTTATTGAGCGATAATTAGTGAATCTATGTTTGTGCTTTGCTATGAAGCAAGTGCAGTTGTCACGAACCAGGGTTGGTAGGTCCCCTAGACATAGTTTGGGATGTCGCAGACTGTATTTATAAAAGACACATTTATGGTCAACAAAACTAATCTAGAAACACACAAAATTCTTTAACCAGAAGCATCTATAACACCACAATACTTTTGTCTTTCTAATCTGATACCACAAACAAATTTAACGAGAAGCATGCCTAACACAATCTTTTTGTCTCTGTTCTAATCTAAAAACACAAATGAACTTAACCGGAAGCATCTCTACCATGTAACCCATTTGAGCATTAAGTTCCACCAATCTTCCTAGGAGGCAGGCTGCAAGGAGTGATACGCAGGGCAAGTGCATGAAACAAAAGTGACAGGATTTACATACACCAGGTGAAAAACAAGATCTCGCGAGCAAGGAAAGAGTCATTTCTAAATTAGAAGTTGTAGAGTCTACACATGAAACTGAAGGTGTCAAGAGATGGATTGCATCACTCTAAAAAATAATAGCTTGCATCAACTATACCATTGCTGAAGCGCCCTTGAGAACCTTGGTACTAATCTTGGTATCTCGTTTTCTAAATATGCCTGGTAGTCTATCCTGTATATAACTTTAATGTGTCACCTTTTCATAGAATAATAAATAAAGCATTAAATATATCCTCTAGATAAATAACACACTACAACAGCGTGCATTATGTGAGGCATACACATGAACAAAGCTCAAAGAAGCAAAACTGATATAGAGGACTATCCATTAAAGAACAGTGAACAAGCAACATAAGAGTCCACACTTTACATGAATAAACAACTCAAATAAGTGTCAGAAATCTACTTGTCAGATCTAACTTCAGAGTTCAGAGTTCAGTATACATATAAAAAATCAGAAGAAAGTCGACCTCAAATAAGCTTGAGTCCCATGATTCAGGGTCGAAAAAGTTCAGCAGCAGAAACAATTAGATAAACCATGGCATAAAAAAACTAAACAAATATAGATCATGTGCATGTATGTCCACGCACAGTCTATCTGAAAGATATTTTGCACTGTGCACAATTATCATAACTTAAGCTAAAGATTGTACGTAGGCAACACAGTCACATGTACCTTGGAGTTTCTCTGAACTTTCCAGGCATGTCCCATTTATCCCTATATGATTCATCTGTCTATCGCCTCCATCCTGTGGAGAAACCATGTTGAGGAGTGAAGGGATGAGTTGTCGTCCACGTCGCTCACCTCCCTACAAGGGGAATAGGGATCTAGCATCTGTAACTTTTTGCAGTAATCAGTCTCCATCAGGCTCGGCTTTCCGGCTATAAAAATATTATCCGGCATTCCGTGGTGTTCTGGCCTAAGCTGCAGCACTCAAAAGATGCAAGAACACCTCATGATCAACTCACATACATTGCATTGCCTCTTTACTTGCACACCAAAGTAACTTGTTATTAGTTGCAACGATTCTCTGCTACTTGATGGATTAGTGTCTATGATGCTAGTTGTTGGCTTGAGTGATTTGCTGCTGGATGATTGCATACACCACCTATTGATTATCCAAAAAAAGAAGCCTGTTGTGTGCACCAATCTCCAATGCTCCTAGTTAAAGGAGTAGGACGGCTAGCTAAATCATGGGCGGCAACATTGTTGGCGAGCGCTCGGGGTGCTATCATCCAGCCAGAGCACGCGGCGCCAAAGAAGCCCTTCTTGTTTGACTTGCTAGTGCTGTGGAGGCTGGGGAGGTTGCAAGCAAGCTTCAAGACTTGCAGGTTGCCAGCGATGTGAAGGTCGCACACACAATCAGGCTGTGTGTCGGGCACCAAGAAGTCAGGCCACACCACACCACACGTACCTAGACGAAGCGTCCGTGGGATCGGCCTCCTTGTACGACGGCTACGTGTGTTGTTCTTCCGCCTCCACCCGTCAGGCCCTCACATGTTCTCTCCCAAGCCAAATCCCTAGATAATCCAGCGTACGGCCCCTTGTGTGTTGCTCCTTTACTTGATGGGCAGCTAGCGAGAGGCTCGATCGATGGGAGATGTTGATCGGGCAGGATCAGGGTGCAATGTGAAGCAAGAGATCAATTCCAAATCCAAAAGACAAAGTAGGTCCATGGGTCCGCATCATGATGGGTGAGGCAGAGCACAATATTTTTTTCTTGTCGACACAAAACCTTCCTCCTTTTAAATCTCAGCGGTCAATCTTTGTGGTTAACACAAAATCAACGGATATAAATAGATGACGTATGGAGAACTATGAAAGCCTCCGTCCTTGAATATTAGGTAAAGATTACAATGATGAAAGTGGGTTTGGAAGAGTGTCAACTCTAGGTAGTAGTGATCCCACAATTTTGGAGGGTGTTGAATCATATTACAATGTTGATTAAAGTGGATTTGGAGAGGTCATGACTTTATTTAGTGATACATCCACTATTTTGGAAGAGGTTTCAATTGACTATGACAATAATGTTGCTATCTATGATGATTATTATGATGACATGTATGCTATAGAGAGTAATAAATTAGCTATGCTTTTGGATCATGAAAAGAATGCTTTATGTGATGGTTATATGGATGAATTTATTCATGATGCTACTAAAAATTATTATGAGAGAGGAACTTATGATTTATGATGCTCTTATTATGTTTCAATCCTTATCTTTTATGCGAGCATCATTGAACTCATCATGCTTAGCTAAAAGGCATTAAAGAAAAGCGCTTGTTGGGAGACAGCCCAACACTTTTATCTACTGTTTTTGTGTGTTCACATGATTAGGCTACTGTGGTAATCATGTTTTATTGCTTTTGTTTCAATAAAGTGCCAAGTAAATCCTTTGGGATCATGTTGGGTGATAGTTGATTTGATCTTGATCACATAAAGAGCTTTAATTGATTCTTCAACTTTAGGCACAAAAATTTTCATCTTGAGAGTTTCTACATCATGAGAAATTCTATCAATACTTTTAGACATATCATCAACTTTATTCATCTTTTCTTCTATAGTAGCATTGAAAACCTTTTGAGTATTGATAAATTCTTTAATATTATTCTCAAGATCAGAGGTGTTTCTATTATTATGTAAGAAGGATTGCCATAGGAATTACCATAATTATTAGAGGAATTACTAGGAAAAGGCCTAGGATTAAAATTACCTCTATAAGCATTGTTATTGAAATTGTTTCAAGAGATAAAATTCACATATATGGCATCACTATTTTACTCAATCAAGGTAGACAAAGGCATATCATTAAATCAATAGGAGCACTTTTTTTAGCAACCAACTTCATAAGAGCATCAACTTTTTCACTCAAAGAATTTATTTCTTCTACCGAATTGAGGTTTTTTTACTAGTAGGAGCTCTTTGGGTATGCCATTGTGAATACTTTGCCATGATATTGTCTAGCAATTTAGTAGTTTCACCCAAAGTAATTTCCATAAAAGTTCCCCCCACGGCTGAATCTAAGAGATTACGAGAAACAAAATTCAACCCCGCATAAAAATTTGTATGATCATCCAAAGATTTAACCCATGAGTTGGGCAATTCCTTAGCATCAATTTCATCCTTTCCCAAGATTGTGCAGCATGCTGATGTTCAAGTTGCTTGAAATTCATGATCTGGGTTCTAAGGGAAATGATTTTTGCGGGTGGAAAATAATTAGTAATAATTAAAAGCATCCTTGCACTTATTCCAAGAATCGATACTACTATGAGGCAAAGAAGAAAACCAAATTTTTGCGCGATCTCGCAAAGAAAACCGAAATAGTTTCAACTTCGCAAGTTCATTGTACACATCTTTTTTTTGCATATGGCATAATTCCGCGAATGTGTTAAGATGGGACGCGACATCCTCATTAGGAGTACCGGAAAATTGATCTTTCATAACAAGATTAAGCAAAGTAGTATTGATATCACGAGACTATATCACAAGACTCCGCACTAGTGGTGGGAGGAGCAATTAGAGTGCTAATAAAATCATTGTTGTTGGTATTGGAGAAATCACACAACTTGGTGTTCTCTTGAGTCATGATGACTACACAACAAGATTGCACTCAAAAACAAATCTGACGAGAAAATGACAAACGAAAAAGAGGGCGAATAAAACGGCAATTTTTTGTGAAGTGAGGGCAGGAAAATGAGAGGCAAATGGCAAATAATGTAAATTGCAAGGAGATGAGATTTATGATTAGGAACCTGGTTGATGTTGATGATGTCTCCCCGACAATGGCGCCAGGAATTCCTTTTGATGTCTGCTAGAACTACGTCGGTATTTCCCCAAAGAGGAAGGGATGATGCAGCACAACGACATTAGGTATTTCCCTAGATGATGAGACCAAGGTTATCGAACCAGTAGGAGAACTACACAACACAACGTAAATAGCTCCTGCACACAAATAACAAATACTTGCAACCTAACGTGTTAAAGGGGTTGTCAATCTTTCGGGTAACGGTGCCAGAAATTGGCGAGTGGACGGGAGAAAGTTGTAATAGATTGGTTAAATAGATCGCAAATAAAATAAAGTAAAGCAAAGTATTTTTGTATTTTTGGTTTAATGGATATTAAAATAAAAGCAAATAAAAATAGATCACGAAGGCAAATATATTGAAGAAGAGACCCGGGGGTCGTAGGTTTCACTAGTGGCTTCTCTCGAGAAAAATAACAAACGGTGGATTTTTTTTACTGTTGGGCAATTGATAGAACTTCAAATAATCATGACGATATCCAGGCAATGATCATTATATAGGCATCACATACAAGATTAGTAGACCGACTCCTGCCTGCATCTACTACTATTATTCCACACATCGACCGCTATCCAGCATGCATCTAGTGTATTAAGTTCATGGAAAAATGGAGTAATGCAATAAGAACGATGACATGATGTAGATAAGATCTATTTATGTAGAAATAGACCCCATCTTGTTATCCTTAATAGCAATGATACATACGTGTCTTTTCCCCTTCTGTCACTGGGAACAAGGACCGTGAGATCAAACCCATCACAAAGCACCTCTTCCCATTGCAAGATAAATATATTAAATTGGCCAAACAAAACCCAAATATTGGAGAAGAAATACGAGGCTATAATCAATCATGCATATAAGAGATCAAAAGAAGACTCAAATAAATTTCATGGATAAAAACATAGATCTGATCATAAACTCAAAGTTCATCGGATCCCAACAAACACACTGCAAAAAGACTTACATCATAAAGATCTCCAAGAGAC
>NC_041389.1:684113293-684155396 GCF_002162155.2 Triticum dicoccoides | reverse complement strand
CTACCGACCCGTAGGTCTACAAAGAACTACTCACGCATCATCGGAGAGGCACCAATGGACATGAAGAACCCCTTCGTGATGGTGTCTAGATTGGATCTGGTGTTTCTGGAACTTGCGGCGGCTGGAATTGATTTTCGTCGACTCCCCTAGGGTTTCTGGAATATTGGGGTATTTATATAGCAAAGAGGTGGTGCGGGAGGCCACCGAGGTGGACATAACCCACCTGGGTGCGCCTCGGCCCCCAGGAGCACCCTGGTGGGTTGTGCCCCCCTCGGGGCACCCCTCTGGTACTTCTTCGGCCCATCTTGTGTCTTCTGGTCCAGAAAAAAATCCACAAAAAGTTTCACTACGTTTGGACTCTGTTTGGTATTGATTTCTTGTGATGTAAAAAACAAGTAGAAAACAGCAGCTGGCACTAGGCACTATGTCAATAGGTTAGTACCAAAAAAATATAAAATGATTGTAAAACATTCAAGAATGATAATATAACAACATGGAACAATAAAAAATTATAGATATGTTGGAGACGTATCAGCATCCCCAAGCTTAATTCATGCTCGTCCTCGAGTAGGTAAATGATAAAAATAGACTTTTTTGGTGTGGAATACTGCCTAACATGTTCATCACATATTCTTTTCTCTGTAGCATGGAAATTTGGACTTCTATATGGTTTGAAGCAATAGTTTAGTTTTGACATGAAGACTTTAATAATCAAGCATATCAACAAGCTACCATGTCTTTCAAAATATCAATACTAAAGCAAGTTATCCCTTGCCCATTATGCTCAATCATTGATCCATTCATGAGACACACTCGAATACTAGCTTTACCCAATGCTCAAGTACGATCATAGTGCCCCTTAGTTGGTGCTTTATAAGAGAAGATGGAGACTCAAGTAAAAATAAAAATTGCATAAATTAAAAGAAAGCCCCTTCATAGAGGGAAGTAGGGATTTATAGAGGTGCCAGAGCTAAAAACATTTTGGGAGGCATACTTTTCCCACCAATGAAAACGACTTAGAGTTCCCAACACTTTCCATGCTAGATATATAATAGGTGGTCCTGCTATTGGTTATTGACTGGAGAGGTGTCTCGGTCATGACTACATGATTCCCGAACCTACAGGGTCGCACACTTAACGTTCATTGACGCTAGAGTAGTATTGGGATACTTGATGATTGGTAACCAAATGTTGTTCGGAGTCGCGGATAAGATCTCGAACGTCACGAGGAGTCTTGGAATGGTCGGGAGGTAAGGATTTATATATGGAATTTTTTTAGGGTTCTGGAAAAAGTTTTAGTTTTTTCGGTATTGTACCAGGAAGCTTCCAAAAGGTTCCAGAAACTTCTAGAGGAGTCCGGAAGTCCACCAAGGGTTCCACCACGTCCCAGTGGTCAGCATAGGCTGAGGGGGGGGTGCCATGGCCTTATTGGATGAGGCACACACAAGTCCCTCAAGGCCCATGAAGTTGGGAAAGGTGGAAAGTCCACCTTTCTATGGAAGAGAAGGAGGAGGACTAGGATTCCACCTCCTCCCCCTTGGCTATGCCCTAGGGTTTGGAGGGGCTGTTCCCCACTCCCCTCCAATTATATATAGAGGGTAGGGGGCTCCCCAAGAGGGCATAAAAAGCCCTTGGCACCCCTATCTCTCTCGTTACTCCGTAGTTCTACAGCCTCATCCCGGCGAGGCTTAGTGAAGTGTTGTCTGTGCTCCACCACCACCATCACCACCACACCATCGTGTTGGTTGTGATCCCATCTACTTATCCTATCACTCTTGTTGTATTAAGGAGGAGATGTCATCGAGCTGCATGTGTCCTAAATACGGAGGTGCCGTCCGTTCGGCACTAGATCGGTTGGATCGTGATCGGAGCACAAAGAGTACAACTACATCAACTGCGTTATATACGCTTCCGCTTAGCAATCTACAAGGGTATGTAGATGCCCCCCCTCTCGTCACTATGCATCTCCATGGATAGATCTTGCCTATGCGTTGATTTTTTTCCATGCAACGTTACCCAACAGTGGCATCATGAGCCAGGTCTATGCGTACATGATATGCATGAGTAGAACACAAAGGAGTTGCGGGCGGTGATGTTCATATTTCTTACCAACAATGTCTTATTTTGATTTGGCAGTATTGTGGGATAAAGCGGCCCGGACCAACCTTACATGTCCCTGTACATGAGACCGGTTCCACCGAATAACATGCAACTTGTTTTGCATAAGGTGGATGGCGGGTGTCTGTCTCTCCCACTTTAGTTGAATCTGATTTGACTACGGCAGTCCTTGCAGAAGGTTAAATAGCAACTTGATAATCACTGTTGTGGTTTTGCGTAGGTAAGAATGGTTCTTGCTAGTTTCCCGTAGCAGCCACGTAAAACATGCAACAACAAAGTAGATGACGTCTAACTTGTTTTTGCAGGGTATGTTGTGATGTGATATGGTTAAGACGTGATTCGATATATGTTGATGTATGAGATGATCATGTTTTCTAATAAGTTCACGACTTGCATGTCGATGAGAATGACAACTGACAGGAGCCATATGGTTGCCTTTAACTTATTGTATGGCATGTATGTCAATCTTTAAGCGCCATGTAATTGCTTTACTTTATTGATATGTGTTAGAAATAGTTATAGAAGCAATAGTTGGTGAGACAAACCCGAAGAAATGATGGAGATTAAGGTGTCGCGCCGGTGACGATGGAGATCGTGCGATTGCTTTGGAGATGGAGATCAAAAGCACAAGCTGATGATGGTCATATCATGTCACATATTTTGATTGCAAGTGATGTTTATCCTTTATGCATCTTATTTTGCTTAGAATGATGGTAGCATTATAAGATGATCCACTTAATTTCAATATAAAAATGTTCTCCCCGAGTATGCACCGTTGCTAAAGTTCGTCGTTTCGAAGCACCTCGTGATGATCGGGTGTGATAGACTCTATGTTCACATACACCAGGTGTAAGCAAGTTTTGCACATGTAGAATACTTGGGTTAAACTTGACGAGCCTAGCATGTACAGACATGGTCTCGGAACACTGGAGACCGAAAGGTCGAACATGAGTCTATAGTAGATATGATCAACATGGAGATGTTCATAATTGGTGTCTGACCCATCTCACGTGATGATCGGACATGGGTTAGTTGATTTGGATCATGTATCACTAAGACAACTTGAGGAAGCTTGATTTAAGTGGGAGTTAATTATTAATTTGATTATTTGAACTAAAATTTATCATGAACTTAGTCCTAATAGTCTTTGCAAACCTATGTTGTAGATCAATGGCATGTGCTACTATTCCCTTGAATTTAATGTGTTCCTAGAGAGAGCTAAGTTGAAAGATGATGGTAGCAACTACATAGACTGGGTCCGTAACTTCAGGATTATCCTCATTGCTGCATAGAAGAATTATGTCCTTGATGCACCGCTACGTGACATACCTACTACAGGAGATGATGCAAACGTTATGAACGTCTGGCGGGCTCGATCTGATGACTACTTTATAGTTCAGTGTGCCATGCTTTACGGCTTGGAACCGGGACTTCAAAAGCATTTTGAACGCCATAGAGCATATGAGATGTTCCAAGAGCTGAAGTTGATATTTCAAACTAATGCCCGAGTTGAGAGATATGAAGTCTCCAACAAGTTCTTTAGTTGTAAGATGGAGGAGAACAATTCTGTCAATGAACACATACTCAGGATGTCTGGGTACCACAACCACTTGACTCAGCTTGGAATTGATCTTCCGGTTGAGTGTGTTATTGATAGAGTTCTTCAGTCACTGCCACCAAGCTAGAAAGGCTTCGTGATGAACTATAATATGCAAGGGATGACGAAAATGACTCCCGAGCTCTTCGCGATGCTGAAATCGGCGGAGGTAGAATCAAGAAAGAGCATCAAGTGTTGATGGTTAACAAGAACACCAGTTTTAAGAAAAATGTCAAGGGAAAGAAAGGGAATTTCAAGAAGACTGGCAAGCAAGTTACCGCTCCCATGAAGAAGCACAAAGCTGGACCCAAGCCTAAAACTGAGTTCTTCTACTACACGGGAAATGGTCACTGGAAGCAGAACTGGCCCAAGTACTTTGCAGATAAGAAGGATGGCAAAGTGAACAAAGGTATATTTGATATACATGTTATTGATGTGTTCCTTACTAGTGCTCGTAGCAGCGTCTGGGTATTTGATACTGGTTCAGTTGCTCATATTTGTAACTGAAAACAGGAGCTGCGGAATAAATGAAGATTGGCTAAGGACGAGGTGACGATGAGCGTCGGGAATGGTTCCAAGGTTGGTGTGATCGTCGTCGTCACACTACCTCTACATCTACCTTCTAGATTAGTTTTAGACCTCAATAATTGTTATTTGGTGCTAGCGTTGAGCATGAACATTATATTTGGATCTTGTTTATTGTGAGACAGTTATTCATTTAAGTCGGAGAATAATGGTTGTTTTATTTATATGAGTAACATCTTTTATGGTCATGCACCCTTAGTGAATGGTCTATTATTATTTAATCTCGATCGTAGTGATACACATTTTCATAATATTGATGCCAAAAGATGCAAAGTTGATAATGATAGTGCAACATACTTGTGGCACTGCCGTTTAGGTCATATTGGTGTAAAGTGCGGATGGACTTTTGGAATCACTTGATACTTGCGAACCATGCCTCATGGGTAAGATGACTAAAACTCCATTTTCTAGAACAATGGAGCGAGCTAATAACCTATTGGAAATAATACATACCGATGTATGTGGTCCGATGAGTGTTGAAGCACGCGGCAGGTATTGTTATTTTCTAAACTTCACAGATGATTTGAGTAGGTATGGGTATATCTACTTGATGAAACACAAGTCTAAAACATTTGAAAACTTCAAAGAATTTCAGAATGAAGTGGAGAATCACCATAACAAGAAAATAAATTTTTTGCAATCTGATCGCGGAGGTGAATATTTGAGTTACGAGTTTGGCCTTCATTTAAGACAGTGTGGAATTGTTTCACAACTCACACCACCTGGAACACCACAACATAATGGTGTGCCGAACGTCGTAACCATACTTTATTAGATATGGTGTGTTCTATGATGTCTCTTACCGACTTGCCACTATCATTTTGGGGTTATGCATTAGAGATAGCCGCATTTACGTCAAATAGGGCACCGTCTAAATCCGTTGAGACAACACCATATGAACTATGGTTTGGCAAGAAACCTAAGTTGTCATTTCTTAAAGGTTGGGGATGCGATGCTTACGTCTAAAGGTTTCAGCCTGATAAGCTCGAACCCAAAGCGAAGAAATGCGTCTTCATAGGATACCCTATCCTAAGGAAAAAATCTTTGTTTCTAAGAATGGGTCCTTTCTAGAGAAGGAATTTCTCTCGAAAGAAGTGAGTGGGAGGAAAGTAGAACTTGATGAGGTAGTTGTACCTTCTCTTGAATTGGAAAGTAGCACATCATAGAAAACCATTCCCGTGATGCCTACACAAACCAGAGAGGAAGAAAATGATGATTATCATCAAACTTACGATCAAGTTACTACTAAGCCTCGTAGGACGACCAGAACATGTTTCGCACGAGAGTGGTATGGTAATCCTATTCTAGAAGTCATGTTGTTGCACAATGGAGAACCTACGAACTATGAAGAGCCTATGATGAGCCCAGATTCTGACAAATGGCTTGAGCCCATGAAACATGAGATAGGATCCATGTATGAGAACAAAGTGTGGACTTTGGTAGACTTGCCCAATGATCGGCAAGCTATTGAGAATAAATGGATCTTCAAGAGGAAGACGGACGCTCATGGTAATGTCGCTGTCTAGAAAGCTCGGTTTGTCGCAAAAGTTTTTCGACAAGTTCAAGGGGTTGACTACGGTGAGACTTTCTCACCCGTAGCGATGCTTAAGTCTGTCAAAATCATGTTAGCAACTGCATTTTATGATCGTGAAATCTGGCAAATGGACGTCAAAACTGCATTCCTTAACGGGTTTATTATAGAGAGTTGTATATGATGTAACCAGAAGGTTTTGTCGACCCAAGGGTGATAACAAAGTGTGCAAGCTCCAGTGGTCCATCTATGGACTGGTGCAAGCATCTTAGAGTTGGAATATACGATTTCATGAGGTGATCAAAGCATTTGGTTTTATACAGACTTACTGTGAAGGCTGTATTTACAAGAAAGTAAGTGTGAGCTCTGTAGCATTTATTATATTATATGTGGATGATATATTGCTGATTGGAAATGATATAGAATTTCTAGATAGCTCAAAAGGATATTTGAATAAGATTTTTTTCAATGAAAGACCTCGGTGAAGATGCTTGCATATTGGGCATCAAAATCTATAGAGATAGAACAAGACGCCTAATAGGACTTTCACAAAGCACATACCTTGAAAAAGTTTTGAAGAACTTCAAAATGGATCAATCAAAGAAAAGGTTCTTGCCTGTATTGCAAGGTGTGAAGTTGAGAAAGACTCAAAGCCCAACCACTGCGGAAGATAGAGAGAGAGAGAATGAAAGTCATTCCCTATGCCTTAACCATGGGCTCTATAATGTATGCCATGTTGTGTACCAGACCTGATGTGTGCCTTGCCATAAGTCTGGCATGGAGGTACCAAAGTGATCCAGGAGTAGATCACTGGACATCGGTCCAGAATATCTTGAAGGACCTGAAGAGGACTAAGGAAATGTTTCTCGGCTATGGAGGTGACAAAGAGTTCGTCGTAAAGGGTTACGTCGATGCAAGTTTTGACACCGATCCAGATGACTTTGAGTCTCAATCTGGATACGTATCGAATGTGGGAGCAATTAGCTAGAGTAGCTCCATGCAGAGCATTGTAGACATAGATATTTGCAAAGTACACACGGATCTGAATGTTGCAGACCCATTGACTAAATCCTATCTCACAAGCAAAACATGATCAAACCCCAGAACTCATTGGGTGTTAATCACATGGCGGTGTGAACTAGATTATCAACTCTAGTGCAAATGGGAGACTATTGGAAATATGCCCTAGAGGCAATAATAAAATGTTTATTATCATATTTCCCATTCATGATAAAAGTTTATTATTCATGCTAGAATTGTATTGATCGGAAACTTAAATACATGTGTGAATACATAAACTACACGGTGTCCCTAGTTAGGCTCTACTAGACTAGCTCATTGATCAAAGATGGTTAAGGTTTCCTAACCATCGACATGAGTTGTCATTTGATAACGGAGATCACATCATTAGGAGAATGATGTGATGGACCAGACCCAACCATAAGCTTAGCATCAGATCGTTTAAGTTATTTGCTATAGCTTTCTTCGTGTCAAGTATATGTTCCTTCGACCATGAGATCATGCAACTAGCTCCCGGATACTAGAGGAATACCTTGTGTGCTATCAAATGTCACTTCATAACTGGGTGACCAAAAAGGTGCTCTATAGGTATCTCTGAGGGTGCCTATTGGGTTGGCATGGATCGAGATTGAGATTTGTCACACCGTTTGACGGAGAGGTATCTCTAGGCCCTATCGGTAATACAACATCACAAGAAGCTTGCAAGCAATATGACTAAGGAGTTAGTAATGGGATCTTGTATTACAGAACAAGTAAAGAGACTTGTCGGTAACGAGATTGAACTATGTATGAGATACCGACAATCGAATCTCGGGAAAGTAACATACCGACGGACAAAGGAAACTGCATACGAGATTAACCGAATCCTTGACATCGTGGTTCAACAAACAAAAGATCTTAGTGGAACATGTACGAACCAATATGGGCATCCAGGTACCGCTGTTGGCTATGGACCGGAGAGGTGTCTCGATCAGGAATACATGATTCCCGAACCCGCAGGGTGGCATGCTTAACATTCGTTGACGCTAGAGTATTATTGGGATATTGATTGGTAACCAAATGTTGTTCGGAGTCATGAATGAGATCTCAGACGTCACGAGAGTCTCAGAATGGTCTAGAGGTAAATATTTATATATGGAAAGTTGTTTCGGGGTTCCGGAGAAAGTTTCAGTTTTTTTGGTATTTTAACGGGAAGCTTCTAGAAGGTTCTAGAAACTTCCAGAGGAGTCCGGAGGTCCACCAACGGTTCCACCACGTCCCAAAGGTCAGTATGGGCTGAGGGGAGGTGCCATGGCCTTATTGGGCCAGGTGCACACAAATCCCTCAAGGCCCATGCAACAGGGAAGGGTGGAAAGTCCACATTTGTATGGAAGGGAAGGAGGAGGACTATGATTCCACCTCCTCCCCTTTGGCTGCGCCCTAGGGTTTGGAGGGGCTGTTCCCCACGCCCTTCTACCTATACATAGAGGTGAGTGGGCACCCCAAGAGGACACACAAAGCCCTTGGCGCCCCTCTCTCTCCCGTTAATCCGTAGTTCCACCGCCTCGTGGCGGCGACGCTTAGCGAAGCATTGTCGGTTCTCCACCACCACCATCACCGCCATGTCATCGTGTTGTTTTGATCCCATCTACTTCTCCTCTTCCTCTTGCTAGATCAAGGAGGAGACGTCAACGAGCCGCACGTGTGCTAAACTCGGAGGTGTCGTCCTTTCGGCACTAGATCAGTTGGATCATGATCGGATCGCGAAGAGTACGACTGCATCAACCGCGTTACTACAAGGGTATGTAAATTCTCTCCCCCACTCGTAGCTATGCATCTCCATGGACAGATCTTGCGTGTGCATAGAATTGTTTTTGTTTTCCATGCAACATTACCCAACATCTAGTGTATTAAGTTAACAAGAACGGAGTAACGCCATAAGCAAGATGACATGATGTAGATGGATAGATCCAATCAATATGAATAAACCCCACCTTTTTATCCTTAGTGGCAATAATAAAAATGTGTCATGTCCCCTTCTGTCAATGGGTATGAGCACCGCAAGATTCAACCCACTACAAAGCACCTCTCCCATTGCAAGAAAAATCAATCTAGTTGGCCAAACCGAATCAATAGATCGGAGAGAAATACAAAGCTATCTTAATCATGCATAAAATATTTCAGAGAAGACTCAAATAATATTCATTGATAATCTGATCATAAATCCACAATTCATCGGATCTCAACAAACACAACGCGAAAGAAGATTACATCGAATAGATCTCCAAGAACATGGAGGAGAATGTTGTATTGAAGATCAAAGAGAGGGAAGAAGCTATCTAGGTACTAGCTATGGACCCATCGGTCTATGGTAAACTAATCACACATCATCAAAAGGGCAGCAAGCTTGATCAGATTATGCCCTCCATGATCGAATCCCACTCCGGCAGAGTGCTGAAAAAGGCCCCAAGATGGGATCTCACGAGAATAGAAGCTTGCAGCGATGGAAATGTATTTTTGGTGTGCCCTCTGGTATACGGGGAATATTTGGGTATTTATAGAGCAAATATTAGGGCTAGAAGAGCAATAGGGGCCCCACAAGCCTAGGGGCCGCCCTCCCCCCTTGGGTGTGCCTCCCGAGCTTGTTGCCAACTGGTGGCCCCTCTGACCCCCTATCGAAGGTTCCTGGGTGTCGTCTGGTCCAAGAAAAATCCTCAAAAAGTTTCGCTCCGCTTGGACTCCATTTGATATTGATTTTCTGTAAAGACAAAAATAAGGAAAAAACAGCAACTTGCACTTGGCATTAGGTTAATAGGTTAGTCCCAAAAAATGATACAAAATAGCATAATAATGCATATAAAACATCAAAGATGGATAATATAATAGCATGGAACAATAAAAAATTATAGACACGTTGGAGACATATCACTGCACTCTTGATTCTATTGCTACTTGTTACTCATTACGAATTACCTTGCTACTAGACTATCTGTTACCGCTACTTTCAGTAATTGTAGATAATACCTTATTGAAAAACGGTTATCATTTCTTTATGCTCCTCATTGGGTTCGACACTCTTACTTATTTAAAGGACTACGATTGACCCCCTATAATTGTGGGTCATCAAGACTCTTTTCTGGCACCGTTGCCGGGGAGTGAAGAGCCTTTGATAAGTGGAAATTGGTAAGGAATTTTTTAATGTGTTGAAATTTATTCTCACTTGTCACTATGGAAAGTAATACTTTGATGGGCTTGTTTGGGGTATCTTCACCTCGACTGGAAGCAATAAGAGTTTGCCCTACTGAAAATATTTATTATAAAATTCCTTCGGGTATGTTAGAGAAACTGCTAGCTAATCCTTATGGAGGAGATGGAACAATACAACCAGATATGCACTTCATCTATGTGGATGAAATTTGTGGATTGTTTAAGCTTGCACGTTTATCTGAGGATGGAGTAAAGAAGAAAGTATTCCCTTTATCTTTGGAGGGAAAGGCATTGACATGGTATAGGCTATTGGATGATACCGGAACATGGGATTGGAACTGTTTAAAGCTGGAATTTCACCAGAAGTTTTATCCTATGCATCTGGTTCATCGTGATCTGAATGATATATATAGTTTTTGGCCTTGTGAAGAAGAAAGTATCGCCCAAGCTTGGGGGAGGCTGAAGTATTTGATGCACACATTCCCCAATCATGATCTCTCATGAGTAATAATTATACAGAATTTTTACATATGCTCGGCTTTCTCATAGTGATCAATCCATCCTCGATACTTCTTCTACTGGTTCCTTCATGAAGTGAACTATTGAATTCAAATGGGATCTTTTGGAAAGAATTAAATACAACTCTAAATATTGGGGATTCGACAAAGGTAAAGAGTCAGGTATAAAACTTTAGTTTGATTGTGTTAAATCTTGTATGGAAGTCGATGCTTTTCGTAAGTTTAGTACTAAATATGGACTTGACTCTGAGATAGTAGCTAATTTTTGTGAATGATTTTCTACTCATGTTGATCTCCCTAAGGAGAAGTGGTTTAAATTTCACCCACCTATTGAAGAAAATTGTGAGAACCCGTTATAGCTAAAGATGAAACAATCATTTATAATGTTGATCCAGTTGTGCCTACTGCTTATATTGAGAAACCCCCTTTCCCTGTTAGGATTAAGGAATATGCTAAAGCTACAACTGTGGTTAATAAAAGTAATATTAGAACACCTAGACCATCTGAACAAATTAGAGTGGAACCTAATATTGCAATGGTTAAGGATCTCTTGTTTGATAATATTGATGGGCATGTTATTTACTTTTGTGATGAGGCTGCTACAATTGCTAAACCTATTAGGAATGAATGAGATATGTTAGATAAGAATAAGCTCGTTGTTGGCATGCACCTTGTTTCTGGTAAAATTGGAGATCATTACTATCATGGTTTATTTGATAAGGGTGTAGTGTAAGTGCTATCCCTTTTTATTTATATCAAGAAGTTATGAATGACATAACACCTGTCGAGATTGAAGATATTGATGTTGTTATTAAGCTTTGCATATAGAGTTACTATTTCACCACTCGGGATTGTTCGAGATTTTGAAGTCTTGTGTGGTAAGATCAAATACCCTACTGACTTTCTAGTACTTGGATCACAACAAGATAATTTTAGTCCCATTATATTTGGTAGGCCTTTCTTGAATATCATTAATGCTGAAATTGATTGTGCTAAGGAAAAGATTAAAGTTAAGTTTGGTGATGTATCTCATGAGTTTAGTTTCTCTAAGTTTTGTAGACAACCACATGAGAAAGAATTACCTAGTAAAGATGAAATTATTGGTCTTGCTTCTATTGTTGTTCCTCCTGTCGATCCTTTAGAACAATATTTGCTAGACAATGAAACTGATATGCACATGAATGAAAGAAATGAAATAAATGAGATATTATTTAAACAATCCATCCAGAAACATTCCTGTTGAAACTCTTGGGGATCATCTTCCACCTAAGAGTGACCCTGTGTTTGAATTAAATAAATTACAGGATACATTGAAATATGCTTATCTTCATGAAAAGAAGATATATCCTGTTATCATCAATGCTAACCTTTCAGAGCATGAAGGAAAGAGACTACTAAAACTCTGAAGAAGCACAAAGCTGCTATTGGATATACTCAGGACGATCTTAAGGGCATTAACCACCTTATGTCAACACAAGATTAATATGGAGCCCGATGCTAAGACAGTTGTCGATCATCAGTGATGGCTGAATCCTAAAATGAAGGATGTGGTAAGAAATGAAATATTAAACTCCCGGAGGCAGGTATAATTTGTCCTATAGCTGGTAGTAGATGGGTAAGTCCTGTCCATTATGCTCCTAAGAAAGGAGGCATTTCTGTTGTTCCTAATGATACAAATGAACTTATTACGCAATGAATTGTAATGGGTTATAGGATGGTAATTGATTTTAGGAAATTAAATAAAGCTACTGTGGGTAGACAGTACCACCTACATCCCCTACATCTGCTAGCCTACCACTGAAAGAGGTCACACAACATACTCAACTATGCCAGAGCCCATAATGGCTTGTGGCTGCACACGGAAGTTTCTAGCATGAATAATCTTATGATCCCTTTGAGCCTGGGTAGCGTACCATAGGAAGAATCACACGGGTACTCTAGGATTTTCCAAAATAGGTATCACTGGGTTCCCCAGGTGCCTGCAACCAATCCACCCAGATGTATATTAAAGTTGCCACCTTAATGTTCTCCATAATTAAATAACTCTCAAACTTCCATGTGCGAATCATGATCCAATCCCCGTCTACGAGCATGGCTAAGCAATGAATAAGCATAACGTATATTTCCGGGGTGATCAAAAGGTATTAGGTTCCTATCTCAAGCACTACAACCAAAACCACATGTTCCCAATCCTACTCATGCAAATATTTGAGGGGCAATACTAATGCATAGTAAAAACAGGGTATATAAGAGTATGATCAAAGTATAATTTGCCTTGCTGACGATCTGCAAACTCTAGATATTCGTAGTAACAAGCTTCGCGCTCCGGGTAATCCAGCATAGACAAACAATAGCACACATAAACAATCACTCAATCGAAATATGAGAAAAACAAGAAAAGATCCAAATCAAACAGGAGACAAGCAAATGGCTTAAACTAACAAGAGTCAAACCTAATAGCAATATTAACATGTGAATTAGATCTTAACAGTAGGTACAAGTGATTAGCTACGATTTGCAAAATGATTCAACTCAAACGAAGCAACGAATCTCAAAATACGAACAAAACAAGATCGTTTACTAATCTGGACTAAACTCAAATTTTACAGTACCAAAATCATGTTCAAGTTGATTAACTGGAAAGAACAGAATGATACGAAGATTTAGGCGCTGGTTTCATCTAATTTGGATAAACGGGTAAAAAGTTATGCTAGTTTAAATATCAGGGGCTAATTCGCGATAAAAACAATCACGGATAGGTCCCTGGCCGAAAATAAACTAAAAAGAAAAACGCTAACGAACGAACTTTCGCTAACAGAGACAAACAAATGAATACGTTCGCGAGCAGAGACGTTCGAGTGAACATTCGCTAAATAGAAACCCTAAAAAAATGAAAACCGATCTAAAGCGAAAACTGAAAAAACGGAAACGAACCGGCGGTTTTTACCTGTTCACGACGAAAACCGGGGTTGGCGTGTCAGGGCGGCTCCGGCAGCGGCGCGGCGGCGCGCGGGCGACAAGCAGCAGGCGGCGGTAGTGGCAAAAGCGGCGGCGGCGCGAGGCTTGCGGCGGCGGGGTGGTGAGAGGCGGCGGGGCGGGCGCTATTTAAAGAGGGCGGGACGGCGGTTTGGCTTGGGGAGGGGGCCGGCCCGGGGCAGAGTCCGGCTCAGAGTCCTCCTCGGCATCCGTGTCGAGCACGGCGACGCGCGGGAGGAAGGCGGTGCGGGAGCTAGGCCGCGGCCTGCTCGGCTGGGCCTTTGGCCAAGTCGGGCGGGAAGTTTTTTATTTAAACCACCGAAGAAAAATCCTAATAAATTATAAAAAATAATCTAAAAATGCCAAAACCAATTTTCACCATCTAAATAAAATGTTGAGAACAAAGTGAGCATTTTTCTAGCCTAAAAATGCAATTTTCAAAAAATGCATATTTTTCTACTTCAAATAAAATAGCAAATAAAATACCAATAAAATCATAATTTGATTTTAAAATTCTTTCTCCAATATTCCTCTTAATTTGAAGAATTCATATTATCTTCTCTCATTTATTTTTAGTATTGGAAATAATTGGAGAGAAAATTAATAAAATCAAATTTATCCTTTCTTCAAAACTGAAAAAAATTCAAATATGATTTTTGTCAAACCTCCAACTCTCTCCTTGGGTCCTTGAGTTGCTTAAGATTTCTAGGATCTCATTAAATGAGCAAGAACAAAATATTATATGCATATGATGATCTATGTATAACATCCAAATTGAAAATTGGGATGTTACAGCTACTAGAAAGGATTATCACCCCTTGCCTTTTATCGATCAAATGTTAGAAAGATTGTCTAAGCATACACACTTCTGCTTCGTAGATGGATATTTGGGATTTTCTCAAATACCTGTGTCACAAGAAGATCAAGAAAAAATTACCTTTACTTGTCCTTATGGAACTTCTGCTTATAGATGTATGCGTTTTGGTTTATGTAATGCACCTACTACCTTTCAAAGATGTATAGCTGCTATATTTTCTAATTTTTGTGAAAAGATTGTTGAGGTTTTCATGGATGATTTTTTTCGTTTATGGAACTTGTTTTGATGATTGCTTAAGCAATCTTGATCGAGTTTTGCAAAGATGTGAAGAAACTAATCTTCTTTTGAATTGGGAGAAGTGTCACTTTGTGGTGAATGAAGGTATAGTCCTTGGGCATTAATTTTCTAAAAGAGGCATTGAATTAGACATAGCTAAAGTTGACACAATTGAGAAAATGCCATGTCCTAAAGATATCATAGGTATAAGAAGTTTCCTGGTCATGCTGGTTTCTATAGGTGGTTCATTAAAGATTTCTCTAAAATTTCTAGGCCTCTTACTAATCTTTTTCAAAAAAGACGTTCCATTTGTTTTTGATGATGATTGCGTAGAAGCCTTTGAAACACTTAAGAAAGCCTTAACCACCTGATTGGAACTTACCTTTTGAAATCATGTGTGTGCTAGTGACTATATTGTTGGTGTTGTTCTAGGTCAAAGGATTGATAAGAAATTGAATGTTATTCATTATGCTAAAAAGACTCTAGACAGTGCTCAAAGAAATCATGCTACTACTAAGAAATAATTTTTAGAAGTTATGTTTGCATGTGATAAATTCAGATCTTATATTGTTGATTCTAAAGTAAATGTTCACACTAATCATGCTCCTACTAAATACCTTATGGGAAAGAAATATGCTAAACCAAGATTGATTAGGTAGGTTCTTCTACTAAAAGAATTTCATTTGCAAATTATTGACAGAATGGGGGCTGAGAACCCTATAGCGGATAACTTGTCTAGGATGGAAAATGTTCTTGATGACCTACTGCTTATTAATGATAGGTTTCTTGATGAGTAGTTGGCTGCTATAAGTGCTTCCACTTCTCTCAACGGTCCTTGGTATGCAGACTATGCTAATTATATTGTTGCTAAATATATGCCACCTAGCTACACATACCAACAAAAGAAAAAGTTCTTCTTTGATTTAAGACATTACTTTTGGGATGACCCACATCTATGTAAAAAAGGAGTAGATGGTGTCATTAGACGTTGTGTGCCGGAGCATGAAAAAGAACAAATCCTATGGAAGTACCACTTTGAGGCATATGGAGGACACCATGCAGGAGACAGAACTGCACTCTTATTAAACAGGATGAAAGTGATCAGAGGATAATTCCCATGTGTCCTCGAGAATGCTTTGCTTATTATAAGAGAACATTCCGTCTTGTCCTTTTCTATAAAAAGGATTGGGTCACCTTGATACGTCTCCGTCGTATCTATAATTTTTGATTGTTCTATGCCAATATTATTCAACTTTCATATACTTTTGGCAACTTTTTATAATATTTTTGGGACTAACATATTGATCCAGTGCCCAGTGCTAGTTCTTGTCAGTTGTATGTTTTATGTTTCGCAGAAACCCCATATCGAACGGAGTCCAAACAAGATAAAAAACGACGAAGAATTATTTTGGAATATTTATGATTTTTGGGAAGTAAAATCAATGCGAGACGGTGTCCGGGGTGGCCACGAGACAGGGGGGCGCGCCCTGGACTCTCGTGGGCCACCCGTAAGGAGGTTGGCGCTCTTCTTTTGCCACGGGAAAGGTAATTTTACGAGAAAAATCTAGGCGAAAGATTCACTCCAATCGGAGTTACGGATCTCCGGATATTTAAGAAACGATGAAGGGGTAGAATCTGAGAACGTAGAAACAGAGAGATAGATCCAATCTCAGAGGGGCTCTTGCCCCTCCCAAGCCATGGGAGCCAAGGACCAGATGGGAAACCCTTCTCCCATCTAGGGAGGAGGTCAAGAAAGAAGAAGAAGAAGGGGGCCTCTCTCCCCCTTGCTTAAGCAATCTTGATCGAGTTTTGCAAAGATGTGAAGAAACTAATCTTCTTTTGAATTGGGAGAAGTGTCACTTTGTGGTGAATGAAGGTATAGTCCTTGGGCATTAATTTTCTAAAAGAGGCATTGAATTAGACATAGCTAAAGTTGACACAATTGAGAAAATGCCATGTCCTAAAGATATCATAGGTATAAGAAGTTTCCTGGTCATGCTGGTTTCTATAGGTGGTTCATTAAAGATTTCTCTAAAATTTCTAGGCCTCTTACTAATCTTTTTCAAAAAAGACGTTCCATTTGTTTTTGATGATGATTGCGTAGAAGCCTTTGAAACACTTAAGAAAGCCTTAACCACCTGATTGGAACTTACCTTTTGAAATCATGTGTGTGCTAGTGACTATGTTGTTGGTGTTGTTCTAGGTCAAAGGATTGATAAGAAATTGAATGTTATTCATTATGCTAAAAAGACTCTAGACAGTGCTCAAAGAAATCATGCTACTACTAAGAAATAATTTTTAGAAGTTATGTTTGCATGTGATAAATTCAGATCTTATATTGTTGATTCTAAAGTAAATGTTCACACTAATCATGCTCCTACTAAATACCTTATGGGAAAGAAATATGCTAAACCAAGATTGATTAGGTAGGTTCTTCTACTAAAAGAATTTCATTTGCAAATTATTGACAGAATGGGGGCTGAGAACCCTATAGCGGATAACTTGTCTAGGATGGAAAATGTTCTTGATGACCTACTGCTTATTAATGATAGGTTTCTTGATGAGTAGTTGGCTGCTATAAGTGCTTCCACTTCTCTCAACGGTCCTTGGTATGCAGACTATGCTAATTATATTGTTGCTAAATATATGCCACCTAGCTACACATACCAACAAAAGAAAAAGTTCTTCTTTGATTTAAGACATTACTTTTGGGATGACCCACATCTATGTAAAAAAGGAGTAGATGGTGTCATTAGACGTTGTGTGCCGTAGCATGGAAAAGAACAAATCCTATGGAAGTACCACTTTGAGGCATATGGAGGACACCATGCAGGAGACAGAACTGCACTCTTATTAAACAAGATGAAAGTGATCAGAGGATAATTCCCATGTGTCCTCGAGAATGCTTTGCTTATTATAAGAGAACATTCCGTCTTGTCCTTTTCTATAAAAAGGATTGGGTCACCTTGATACTCTCCGTCGTATCTATAATTTTTGATTGTTCTATGCCAATATTATTCAACTTTCATATACTTTTGGCAACTTTTTATAATATTTTTGGGACTAACATATTGATCCAGTGCCCAGTGCTAGTTCTTGTCAGTTGCATGTTTTATGTTTCGCAGAAACCCCATATCGAACGGAGTCCAAACAAGATAAAAAACGACGAAGAATTATTTTGGAATATTTATGATTTTTGGGAAGTAAAATCAACGCGAGACGGTGTCCGGGGTGGCCACAAGACAGGGGGGCGCGCCCTGGACTCTCGTGGGCCACCCGTAAGGAGGTTGGCGCTCTTCTTTTGCCACGGGAAAGGTAATTTTACGAGAAAAATCTAGGCGAAAGATTCACTCCAATCGGAGTTACGGATCTCCGGATATTTAAGAAACGGTGAAGGGGTAGAATCTGAGAACGTAGAAACAGAGAGATAGATCCAATCTCAGAGGGGCTCTTGCCCCTCCCAAGCCATGGGAGCCAAGGACCAGATGGGAAACCCTTCTCCCATCTAGGGAGGAGGTCAAGAAAGAAGAAGAAGAAGAAGGGGGCCTCTCTCCCCCTTGCTTCCGGTGGCGCCGGAACGCCGCCGGGGGCCATCATCATCACCGCGATCTTCACCAACAACTTCACCGCCTTCATCACCAACTCTTCCCCCCTCTATGCAGCGGTGTAACCCCTCTCTTACCCGCTGTAATCTATATTTAAACATGGTGCTCAACGCTATATATTATTTCCCAATGATGTATGGCTATCTTATGATGTTTGAGTAGATCAGTTTTGTCCTATGGGTTAATTGATGATCGTGATTGGTTTGAGTTGCATGTTTTATTATTGGTGCTGTCCTATGGTGCCCTTCGTGTCGCGCAAGCATGAGGGATCCCTGCTGTAGGGTTTGCAATATGTTTATGATTTGCTTATGGTGGGTGGCGTGAGTGAATAGAAGCACAGACCCAAGTAAGTAGGTTGTTTGCGTATGGGATAAAAGGGGACTTGATACTTTAATGCCATGGTTGGGTTTTACCTTAATGAATCTTTTGTAGTTGCGGACTGCTTGCTAGAGTTCCAATCATAAGTGCATATGATCCAAGTAGAGAAAGTATGTTAGCTTATGCCTCTCCCTCAAGTAAAATTGCAATAGTGATTACCGGTCTAGTTATCGATTGCCTTGGACAAATAACTTTCTCGTAACAAAAAGCTCTCTACTAATATTTACTTTATTGCATCTTCATCTAAACAGCCCCTACTTTTTATTTACGCATTCTTTATTATCTTGCAAACCTATCCTATCACACCTACAAAGTACCTCTAGTATCATACTTGTTCTAGGTAAAGGGAACGTCAAGCGTGCGTAGAGTCGTATCAGTGGCCGATAGGACTTGAGAGAGTATTTGTTCTACCTTTAGCTCCTCGTTGGGTTCGACACTCTTACTTATCGAAAGAGGCTACAACTATCCTGTATACTTGCGGGTCATCACACCTTGTTGCACTCTTGTTCCTATTGCTACTTGTTACTCGTTACGAATTAACTTGCTACCAAACTATCTATTACCGCAATTTTCAGTACTTGCAGAGAATACCTTGGTGAAGCCTCTTATCATTTTCAGTACTCTGGTGCGGATCTTACTCTAGTAGACCTACGAGGTTCAGTAGAAACTTGATCTGAAGTTTCATGATCAATATCATTAGCTTCCTCACTAATTGGTGTAGGTGTCACAGGAACCGGTTCTTGTGATGAACTACTTTCCAATAAGGGAGCAGGTACAGTTACCTCATCAAGTTCTACTTTCCTCCCACTCACTTCTTTCGAGAGAAACTCCTTCTCTAGAAAGGATCCGAATTTAGCAACGAAAATCTTGCCCTCAGATCTGTGATAGAAGGTGTACCCAATAGTCTCTTTTGGGTATCCTATGAGGACACATTTCTCCAATTTGGGTTCAAGCTTATCTGGTTGAAGTTTCTTCACATAAGCATCGCAGCCCCAAACTTTAAGAAATGACAACTTTGGTTTCTTGCCAAACCACAGTTCATAAGTCGTTGTCTCAACGGATTTTGATGGTGCCCTATTTAATGTAAATGCGGCCGTCTCTAAAGCATAACCCCAAAATGATAGCGGTAAATCAGTAAGAGACATCATAGATCGCACCATATCCAGTAAACTACGATTACGAAGTTCGGACACACCATTTCGTTGTGGTGTTCCGGGTGGCGTGAGTTGCAAAACTATTCCGCATTGTTTCAAATGTAAACCAAACTCGTAACTCAAATATTCTCCTCCACGATCAGATCATAGAAATTTTATTTTCTTGTTACGATGATTTTCCACTTCACTCTGAAATTCTTTGAACTTTTCAAATATTTCAGACTTGTGTTTAATCAAGTAGATATACCCATATCTGCTCAAATCATCTGTGAAGGTGAGAAAATAACGATACCCACCGCGAGCCTCAATATTCATTGGACCACATACATCAGTATGTATGATTTCCAATAAATCAGTTGCTCGCTCCATAGTTCCGGAGAACGGCGTTTTAGTCATCTTGCCCATGAGGCACGGTTCGCAAGTACCAAGTGATTCATAATCAAGTGATTCCAAAATTCCATCAGTATGGAGTTTTTTCATGCACTTTATACCGATATGACCTAAACGGCAGTGCCACCAATAAGTTGCACTATCATTATTAACTCAGCATCTTTTGGCTTCAACATTATGAATATGTGTATCACTACTATCGAGATTTGATAAAAATAGACCACTCTGTAAGTGTGCATGACCATAAAAGATGTTACTCATATAAATAGAACAACCATTATTCTCTGATTTAAATGAATAACCGTCTCGCATCAAACAAGATCCAGATATAATGTTCATGCTCAACGCTGGCACAAAATAACAATTATTTAGGTCTAAAACTAATCCCGATGGTAGATGTAGAGGTAGCGTGCCGACCGCGATCACATCGACTTTGGAACCATTTCCCACGCGGATCGTCACCTCGTCCTTAGCCAATCTTCGCCTATTCCGTAGTCCCTGTTTCGAGTTGCAAATATTAGCAACAGAACCAGTATCAAATACCCAGGTACTACTGCGATCATTAGTAAGGTACACATCAATAACATGTATATCACATATACCTTTGTTCACTTTTCCATCCTTCTTATCCGCCAAATACTTGGGGCAGTTCCGCTTCCAGTGTCCAGTCTGCTTGTAGTAGAAGCACTCAGTCTCAGGCTTAGGTCCAGACTTGGGTTTCTTCTCTTGAGCAGCAACTTGTTTGCTGTTCTTCTTGAAGTTCCCCTTCTTCTTTCCTTTGCCCTTTTTCTTGAAACTGGTGGTCTTATTGACCATCAACACTTGATGCTCCTTCTTGATTTCTACCTTCGCAGCCTTTAGCATTGCGAAGAGCTCGGGTATAGTCTTGTCCATCCCTTGCATATTATAGTTCATCACGAAGATCTTGTAGATTGGTGGCAGTGATTGAAGAATTCTGTCAATGACACTATCATCAGGAAGATTAACTCCCAGTTGAATCAAGTGATTATTATACCCAGACATTTTGAGTATGTGTTCACTGACAGAACTATTCTCCTCCATCTTACAGCTATAGAACTTATTGGAGACTTCATATCTCTCAATCTGGGCATTTGCTTGAAATATTAACTTCAACTCCTGGAACATCTCATATGCTCCATGACGTTCAAAACGTCGTTGAAGACCCGGTTCCAAACCGTAAAGCATGGCACACTGAACTATCGAGTAGTCATCAGCTTTGCTCTGCCAGACGTTCTTAACATTGTCAGTTGCATCTGCAGCAGTCCTGGCACCCAGCGGTGCTTCCAGGACGTAATTCTTCTGTGCAGCAATGAGGATAATCCTCAGGTTATGGACCTAGTCCGTGTAATTGCTACCATCATCTTTCAACTTAGCTTTCTCGAGGAACGCATTAAAATTCAATGGAACAGCAGCACGAGCCATCTATCTACAACAAACATAGACAAGCAAAAATACTATCAAGTACTAAGTTCATGATAAATTTAAGTTCAATTAATCACATTACTTAAGAACTCCCACTTAGACAGACATCTCTCTAGTCATCTAAGTGATCACGTGATCCAAATCAACTGAACCATGTCCGATCATCATGTGAGATGGAATAGTTTTCAATGGTGAACATCACTATGTTGATCATATCTACTATATGATTCACGCTCGACCTTTCGGTCTTTGTGTTCTGACGCCATATCTGTATATGCTAGGCTCGTCAAGTTTTAACCTGAGTATTTTGCGTGTGCAACTGTTTTGCACCCGTTGTATTTGAACATAGAGCCTATCACATCCGATCATCACGTGGTGTCTCAGCATGAAGAACTTTCACAATGGTGCATACTCAGGGATAACACTTCTTGATAATTTAGTGAGAGATCATCTTAAAATGCTACCGTCAATCAAAGCAAGATAAGATGCATAAAGGATTAACATCACATGCAATCAATATAAGTGATATGATATGGCCATCATCATCTTGTGCTTGTGATCTCCATCTCCGAAGCATCGTCGTGATCACCATCGTCACCGGCACGACACCTTGATCTCCATCGTAGCATCGTTGTCGTTACGCCATCTATTGCTTCTACGACTATCGCTACCACTTAGTGATAAAGCAAAGCAATTACAGGGCGTTTGCATTTCATACAATAAAGCGACAACCATATGGCTCCTGCCAGTTGCCGATAACTTTGGTTACAAAACATGATCGTCTCATACAATAAAATATAGCATCATGTCTTGACCATATCACATCACAACATGCCCTGCAAAAAAAAGTTAGATGTCCTCTACTTTATTGTTTGCAAATTTTACGTGGCTGCTACGGGCTGAGCAAGAACCGTTCTTACCTACGCATCAAAACCACAACGATAGTTCGTCAAGTTAGTGCTGTTTTAACCTTCGCAAGGACCGGGCGTAGCCACACTCGGTTCAACTAAAGTTGGAGAAACAGACACCCGCTAGTCACCTGTGTGCGAAGCACGATGGTAAAACCAGTCTCGCGTAAGCGTAAGTGTAATGTCGGTCTGGGCCGCTTCATCCAACAATACCGCCGAACCAAAGTATGACATGCTGGTAAGCTGTATAACTTGTATCGCCCACAACTTACTTGTGCTCTACTCGTGCATATAACATCAACGCATAAAACCTAGGCTCTGATGCCACTGTTGGGGAACGTAGTAATTTCAAAAAAAATCCTACGCACACGCAAGATCATGGTGATGCATATCAACGAGAGGGGAGAGTGTTGTCAACGTACCCTTGTAGACCGAAAGTGGAAGCGTTATTACAACGCGGTTGATGTAGTCGTACGTCTTCATGATCCGACCGATCCAAGCACCGGACTTATAGTACCTCCGAGTTCAGCACACGTTCAGCTCGATGATGATCCCCGGACTCCGATCCAGCAGGGTGTCGGGGATGAGTTCCGTCAGGACGACGGCGTGGTGACGATGATGATGTTCTACCGACACAGGGCTTCGCCTAAGCACCGCTACGATATGACCGAGCTGGAATATGGTGGAGGGGGGTACTGCACACGGCTAAGGAACGATCACGAAGATCAACTCGTGTGTTATAGGGTGCCCCCTGCCCCCGTATATAAAGGAGCAAGGGGGGAGGCCGGCCGGCCCTAGGGGGCGCGCCAAGGAGGGGGGAGTCCTCCTCCTAGTGGGAGTAGGACTCCCCTTTCCTAGTCCAACTAGGAAGGAGGAAGGGGGAAGGACAGAGAGGGAGAGGGAGAGGGAAAGAGGCCCCCCCCCCTTGTCCAATTCGGACTCCCCATGGGAGGGGGCGCGCCACCTCCTGGGCTGCTGCCCTTTCTCTCCCCTCAGGCCCACTAAGGCCCACTTCTTCCCCGGGGGGTTCCGGTAACCCCTCCGGCACTCCGGTTTTTTTCGAAATTACCCGGAACACTTCCGGTGTCCGAATATAGTCGTCCAATATATCAATCTTTATGTCTCGACCATTTCAAGACTCCTCGTCATGTCCGTGATCACATCCGGGACTCCGAACAACCTTCGGTACATCAAAACTTATAAACTCATAATAAAACTGTCATCGTAACGTTAAGCGTGTGGACCCTACGGGTTCGAGAACTATGTAGACATGACCTAGAACTATTTCCAGTTAACAACCAATAGCGGAACCTGGATGCTCATATTGGCTCCTACATATTCTACAAAGATATTTATCGGTCAAACCGCATAACAACATACGTTGTTCCCTTTGTCATTGGTATGTTACTTGCCCGAGATTCGATCGTCGATATCTAATACCTAGTTCAATCTCGTTACCGGCAAGTCTCTTTACTCGTTACGTAATGCATCATTCCGTAACCAACTCATTGGCCACATTGCTTGCAAGGCTTATAGTGATGTGCATTACCGAGAGGGCCCAGAGATACCTCTCTGACAATCGGAGTGACAAAACCTAATCTCGAAATACGCAAACTCAACATGTACCTTTGGAGACACCTGTAGAGCTCCTTTATAATCACCCAGTTACGTTGTGACGTTTGGTAGCACACAAAGTGTTCCTCTGGTAAATGGGAGTTGCATAATCTCATAGTTGTAGGAACTTTGTATAAGTCATGAAGAAAGCAATAGCAACATACTAAACGATCAAATGCTAGGCTAACGGAATGGGTCAAGTCAATCACATCATTCTCCTAATGATGTGATCCCGTTAATCAAATGACAACACATGGCTATGGTTAGGAAACATAACCATCTTTGATTAATGAGCTAGTCAAGTAGAGGCACACTAGTGACATTATGTTTGTCTATGTACTCACACATGTATTATGTTTCCGGTTAATGCAATTCTAGCATGAATAATAAACATTTATCATGATATGAGGAAATAAATAATAACTTTATTATTGCCTCTAGGGCATATTTCCTTCAATGTTCATGTTGGATTATCATCAGGTTTAACTTGAAATAAAAGAACTCACGCCATAGTATGCCATGAACATGCAACTATATGACATGCAACTATATTCACATATCAATGAAATGGATCACATCATAGAATCAGTATGCATGCACTACTAATCATTTAGAGACACTGGTTTTAAATCAATCATTCTTAGTTATGACATAAGCATGGTGAGAATATGAATAATAAACCATCAGATGAAATATAATATCGGTCATTATTAGACCATAGTCATGCTATCAAAATAACACTACTGCATCCAACTAGTCCACGCACTCAAGTACTACAGCAAGCTAAGCACTTCAAGAATACCAAATGAATAAATTAAGCAATGTTATTTAAATGGTTTAATGCATGAAATAAATAATATTCAAGGTGGAAAAATCATAGTTATTGAAATCACACCATGCAAATATTTGTAGTGGCTTGCCTTAGCAAAGTGGAGGGTCACACTCCTCCTGGTTCTCCTCTAGGCAAGATTTGTCCTCTAGAAATAAATATAAATAGCATAAAATATCAAGAACTATTCTGAAATTCACCAAATATTCTAGATAGCAAGAAAAAATCTCAAATTTGGTGTGCTGCTAGAGTATTTCAATACAAAACCAATGAAAAAAGAATCAACTCATTTGGACTTGTAGATTAGGAGTTAGAGCTGGTCAAAGTTTCTGGTCAAATATGAATTAAATTTGAATAAAAAGAAAACCAGGGGGTGACGTCGAAGGCGTATTCAGTGAATACGCCTCCAATCGTACCACTTCGGGCGCGAGTGGTGAGGCTCACAGTGGGCCCTGCCCATCAAGTTTTGAAAAGAGGGCGAGAGAAACCGAGGAGGGCGGCGCGTCGCCAGGGCTCTCTCCGGTGAGGAGGGATCAGCGGATGATCTGAGAGGGAGGGATGGAAAGAGGAGGCCCTGGCACACTTGCTCGCACCCGTAGCAAGGCAGGAGGTGGATGGATTCGCTTCGAAACGATGTCTCCAACGGCGGCTGTGGGTGAGCTTTGCCGGAGATGAAGAAGACGGCAAAGATGGGCGATTCTAGGAGCTCCAAAGGGGTCGTCTAGCACCATTGGATCACCAGGAGGTCGCCAGAGAAGAGGATCAAGCTCGAGGGGCACTGGAGAGGTGGGGAGCGGTAGGAGGGGATCGCTGGCGAGCTCGGAAGGGGAATGGTGGCTAAAGGCCTGCCCCGCTAGGCTGCGACTATCTATGGTGTTGTGGAGGTTGAGTGAGTGCGGTGGGAAGCTCGGAAGGGTAACGAAGGGGTTGTACTTATAGGCGGAGGGAGGAGGGGTCTCGGGCTCGCCGGAGCACTCTAGAAGCAGCGCTCGGCGACGAGGGGCGCCAGTGAGAGAGGAAGACGCCAGGGCTCACGCGGCGACTGTTGGAGGATGATGACGAGCACAGGGCACGCAGGAGGGCCCTGACTCGAGCACGAGGGCACTGTGCTCCTCTGGCGCAGGGTGCGTGTGACAGCTGCGGAGGCTCCGGCGTTGGCGAGCGGTAGGTAGAGGTCAAGGGTGATGAGGCGAGGCTGGTGGTGCAGTGCGGCAGTTGGAGGCGAGCGCTGAGATGGGCACACGCGGAACAGAGGCTCGGGTGCAGTGCAGAGTGCATAGAACGCGCCAGAGCCCGTGTCCACACGCAGTCACCACGTGCATTGTGCCAACATGGTGCCCAAGCGAGAATATTCCATTTCCAAGGTGAAAATGAATATTTTCCTTAGAAGAAAATATTCCAAAGCAATTTGATGATGAATGAGAGGTTAATAGAGGTTGTGAGAGGTGAGGGGAGTCACTTGGGTGAAAATCAAAACAATGCCTAAGTGCTAAGTCCAAATGAATTAACTCAAAAACCCATTTTTAAAGCAAATGGCAAATCAAAGTCTGGATGGCAAAAACCAGGGTGTCACAAACCTCCCCCACTTAGGATGAATCTCGTCCTTGAGATTCGGTTGCTTGGGGAAACAATTCTGGATAGGATGCTCTCAAAAAGTCTTCTCTTTCCCAGGTTGCTTCTTCCTTGGTATGATGCTCCCACTGTACCTTATAAAATTTAATCACCTTACGACGAGTGACTCTTTCCATTTCTTCCAGCATTCGGAACGGTTTCTCCTCATAGGTTAAACCCTTAGCAAGCTCTATCTCTGCCATATCAGTCCTTTTCTTGGGTGGTGAGACACACCTTCTCAACTGTGAGACATGGAACACATTGTGCACTTCTGACAATTCCGGTTGTAGTTCCAATTGATAAGCCACTGTACCGACTCTGTACATCACTGGAAATGGGCCAAGATATCTGGGTGCGAGCTTTCCTTGGGTCTGGAACCTCTTGACTCCTTTCATAGGTGTGACTCGGAGGTAAACATACTCTCCGGGTTTGAAACTGATCTGTCGGTGCTCGGAGTCGTAGTAACTCTTGTCGGGACTTTAACACTTGTAGTCTATCTCGGATCTCTTTGACTTTCTTTTCATCCTCCATCATTAGGTAGGTTCCAAAAATGCGGCTATCTACGGTTTGAGACAAGTTTAGCAGAGTGCGGCACTTAAGGCCATACAGAGCTTCATAGGGTGACATCTTGAGGTTGGTCTTGAAACTGATCTTGTAAGAGAACTCAGCATAAGGCAGACAATCTTCCCACTTGGGTCCTTGGGCCAAAGCACATGCTCGGAGCATATCTTCAAGTATTTGATTTACTCACTCAGTCTGCCAGTCTATCTGAGGGTGATAAGTGGTGTTATATTTTAGTGCGGTCCCCAAAGCTTGATGGAGACATGACCAGAATGCTGAGGTAAAGAGAGAACCTCAGTCGGAAGTGATAGTTCTTGGCACTCCATGTAAACTGAAGATTCAGGACACATATAGCTATGCGATTTGATCAGCTCGGTAGGTGGTACGGATGGGAATGAAGTGAGCAACCTTCATCAACATGTCCACCACAACCCATACCGCATAATTGCCTCGGTGAGTCTTTGGGAGGCCTGTGATGAAATCCATGCATACATCGTCCAACTTCCATTGGGGAATGGGTAAAGGTTGGAGAAGTCCGACAGGTTTCTGAAGTTCCGCCTTCACCTTGTTACATATTTTGCAAAAAGCGACATAATAGGCGATGTCCTTCTTCATTTCATCCCACAAAAATGTGTGTCGAGGGTCTTCGTACCTCTTGGTACCTCCTGGGTGAATCGAGTATGAAGATTCGTGTGCTTCTGCTAAGATCTTCCTTGTCATGTCTGCTTGTTCTGGTACGCAAATCCGACCTCGAAATCTTAGAGTACTGTAACATCCCAGATTTTCAATTTGGAATGTTATACATAGGTCATCATTGCATATCATATTTTATTGCATATTGGTTGATCCTAGAAATTTCAAGCAACTCAAGGACCCACGGAGAGAGTTAGGGATTTCATTATTTTCATATTTGAATTTTCTGAAATATTGAAAAGCGGATCATTTTGGTTTTAATCATTTTTGTCTCCAAAATATTTCCAATTTGAAAATAAAAGAGGGGAGATAATATGACTTCTCCAAAATAAAAGAAATATTGGAGGAAAAATATTAAAATCAAATTTTATTTCTATTTGGAGTTTTGTTGCTATTTTATTCCCATTAGAAAAATTGCACGTTTTCAAATATTGCAATTTAGGCCAAAAAAATGTTCACTGTGTTCCAAATATTCCATATAGACGGTGAAAATTTGTTTTGGCATTTTTAGTTTTTTATATTTATTAGGATTTTTTCTGTTCGGCAGAATATTTTAAAAAAAGTTTCCGCAGCACGACTTGGCCGAAGGGACAGCCGAGCCGGGCCAGCCCAACCGCGCCACGCCGCCTTCCCCGCCAAGCCGACGTGCTCGTGACGGACTCGGGGAGTCCGACCCCGAGCTGCCGGCGCCGCCCCCTCCCCCAAGTCGGCCTCCGCCGCCCCCCGCCCCTTATTTAAGCCGCCTCCCCACCGCCTCTCCACCACCCGCCACCACCACCCCACCACCCGACGTCGCCGCCTGCGCGCCTCGCCGCCGCCCGCAGGTCGCCGCCGTCGCGCCGCCGCCTCCCATCGCCGCGCCGCCGTCGCCCTCACCTCGCCGACGCCCCACCGGACCTCCACCGCCCCGCCGGACCTCGCCGAAGGTACCCGACGCCGCCGCCGCCATTCGTCATATTTTTTCAGAAAACTGTTCGGTTTTATAAAAAAACTACATCTATTTTTTATTAGATTAGTTCGGTTTTTTTTCTGTTTAGTTATTTAGCGGATGTTCGTCGGTATGTTTGTTTTAACGAATGTTGTTCGTCAGTTAGCCGCAGACAGCGAACGTTCGTTCGTTAGCCTGTTCGTCTCGTTTTATTTTCCAGGGTTTTTTCGCGATTATTTTTTATCGCAATTTCTGCCCTAATCTTCGATCTAGTTTATCTTTTTGCTCGTTTATCCGAACCAGGTGAAACAAGCGCCTAGATCTTCGTCTCGAAGCCCTCTTTCTGTTTATCTAACTTGAACAAGATATTGGTACTGTAAAATTTGACTTTAGTCTAGATTAGTAAATGAATCTTGTTTCTTTCGTAGTTTGAGTTTCGTTGCTCCGTTTGATTTGATTCTTTTTTGCAAACCGGAGTTCTTCAGTTGAACTTTATGGTTAGATCTTCTTATTGGAGTTTTACCCGTGCTTCTAGTTGAGTGCTTATGTATGTTATTATTTGTTTGCGATAGAATTCCCGGAGTGCGAAGCGTGCTACTACGAGTCTCTAGGATTTGCGGATCATCAGCAAGGCAAGTAACACTTTGATCATACTCTTTATTACCCAATTTTATGCATTAGTTCAACCCTCAAACATTGCATGGTTAGGATCTGATATAACATGTGGTTTGGGAAGTAGATGATGAGGTAGAACCTATTGCCCTTTTATTATCAAACCTTTGGGAGTTACTTCTGCATTATGCTCAGGATTGCTATGCTATGCTCGTAGACGTGGTTTGGGTGAGTGTATCCATGACAGATGTGAGTATTGTTAATTAAAGGTTAACTTAAGGTGGCTACTTAAATACACATCTGGGTTGATTGGTTGAGGCACCCTGGAGTATCCAGTGGTTGTCAGGGCACCTGGAGAATCCAGTGTTGTCCAAGGATATCCCGGAGTACCCGTGTGATCATCCTACGGTTCGCCACCCAGGCTCAAAGGGATCATAAGATTATTCATGCTAGAAACTTCCATGTGCAGCCACAAGCCATTATGGGCTCTGGTATAGTTGAATAAGTTGTGTGACCTCTTTCAGTGGTAGACTAGCAGATGTAGGGGATGTAGGTGGTACTATCTATCCAGAGTAAAGAGTTAATGCTTCTGAAAGACTGTGTCTCGGTCATTTGTTTCTCAAACATCATGAAGTGCAAGAAATTCAATGGAGGAGATCGATTCATGTGGGGAAAAGTGCGCAAATCTCTACAAAGTGTACAAACTAATCATGGTTAGCCGTGTCCCCGGTTATGGACATCTTGAGTATCTGGTTCTTGGATTATCTTGTTGATCTCGTCACTCTAATTTTAATTTGATTGGGTTTAATTGATATTGTTTAATTGGGATTGAGTTGGAGGAACCTTCTCAATATTTAACAACCACCATGATAGTTAAATAAAATTTATTCCTTTGTTGTAGGGGAAAATTGGCTTTATGCAAAACTGTAACCCTAGAGCTTTCCACCAGCCATATATGCATGTAGTGATAGCAATTATTCTATTCTTTACTCTATGTGATACATTGCTAGCATATTCCATGTGTTGACCCATTTCAAGCTGCAACGTTTCATGTTGCAGACTTTTCAGACGACGAGTAAGGTGCCATAGGTCGTTGTCTTTCACTCAGCTATGCAGTTGGAGTTGATGGACTCACTTTATCTTTCAAGCCTTCCGCTGTTATCGTTATTAGATGGCCTTAAGCCATATTATTGTAACGAATTCTCTTTTGAGACATTCGATGTAATAAGTGTGTTATTGCTACTCTGTTATAAATCATCAAGTACTGTCTGTGTCAGCATTACCGATCCAGGGATGACACTAATGCACAGAGATCAGACTGTTTGAGGTCTCGTCGCTACAAGATGGTATCAGAGCACACGCTGACTGTAGGACACGACCACTAAGCTTAAACCATAGGTCACTCTCTCTCTCTCTCTCTCTTCTCATTTCTGACTCCTCTCCTTTTCTACTCTATAGGATGGCGGATGCAAGGAACAAGTTCACACAACCGGATGAAGATACACCTTTTGGACGACACTTGAAGGAAGTTACTATGTACCTGAACATTGGAATACCAAGCTTCACCGGGACCTACATCGCCACTTTACCAGAAGAGGAGCGTTGGATGATTTGAGTTCAAGTTCCAGGAAGGACCTTTATGCCAGTCACTGAGCCCATAGAGTTTTCCTTTGATGCACCAACCTGGAATCTAGGAAAGAGCATGGCAATCCACATCGCCATGGGACGCATTGGAGAAGTTTATCACAAGGATCTTAAGGGTACTATCTACTAGATATGTGGGCACCGAGATGAGCAATGGGAGATGATCAACACCAGGAGGGACAGGTCCATTGCAGCTTTCATCTAGGAGTTAAACCAGCACATTCATCGCCACGAGAACAAGATGTGCGCAGGCACGATAGATCTGAAGAAGGCAATGACCAGGATTTTGGAGCTGAAGGAAGAACTCATGTCTACACGCGATGGATATGGGGAGGAAATGATGATACTAGTGGAGAAGAATGACGATCTGACTAGGAAGCTAGAAGTATTCATGGGAGACCCCGTGCCAGGAGGAGATGACGACGATTCCAAGGACATTCGTTCGGAGGACTACATCATCATCGATGATACCGACTTAGACCCCGACGACAGCGATGATGACTATGTTGATGAAGCTGGAGCGAATATCATGGAGTCTTCTACGGATTAAACTTCTAGTCGACCACCATATTAGTAGTAGTATTCCCCCATGTATATAGAATAGTCCAAGCATTTTTGTAACGATAGTTAGACCGTTTATATGCCCTTGTGTGAATTGATTGAAGTGATATGATTGTGTTTGTCTCATGTGCATATGAGTAGTGTTTTCCCTCGAGACCTCATTCTATTCTGTTTTCTCACCTTTTCTAAACCCATCAGATGCCTCCGAGATGTGACAATGGATTTGCCTTTCCACCGGAGCTCACTCAGTTGATCCAGTAGCAGAATACCTTGATGCAGCTACTAGTCCAAAATCAGAACCAAGGGAACAACAACAACAACAACCCACCACCACCACCAGTTGATCACTTAGCCCGCTTTCTAAGGCTGAATCAGCCGGTGTTCTCTAGCAGCACCGAGCCGATTGTTGCAGATGATTGGATCCACAAGATTGGAAGGGAGCTGACCACTGCAGGGTGCACAGATGCGGAGAGAGTGCGTTTTGCCGCATATCAGCTTGATGGACCCGCAACATCATGGTGGGGAAATTTCACAGCCACTTACCCCATTGACATCGTTACATGGGACCAGTTTCAGCAGGCTTTCCGCACTGCCCATGTTTCAGCAGGAGCTATGAACATGAAGAAGTGCAAGTTTCATAACTTGCGCCAAGGAGGACGCACAGTGGGCCAGTATGTGGATGAGTTTACTAAGTTAGCACGCTATGCCCCTGATGACGTCGCTACAGATGCCGCTAAGCAGGAGAAGTTTCTGGAAGGACTGAATGATGAGCTGAGCATGCAGTTGATGGTGGCAACCTTCAACAACTACCAGGAGTTGGTAGACAGAGCTCTTATGATTGAAGGGAAGCAGCAGCAGATAGACAGCCCCAAGAGGAAGTATGGACAAGGGAAGTACAATTCAGGAGCTCAGCAGAGGCCTCATTTTACCCCGAACTCGGGAGGACACATACACCACAACCATGGAGGCCATAATTCCAATGGAGAATGTTCGCATAATCATAGTTGACCCAAGAATGGGAATGGGAATGGAGGAAGCAATGGCCAGAACCGTTCTACCCCAGCAACGCCCGCCAAGAAGGATCTAAGTCACATTACTTGTTTCAAGTGCGGGAAGAATGGACATTATGCCACGGAGTGTTCTGAAGCAAAGAATGGAAATGGAAATGGAAGCTCTTGGAATAAGCCCAACCCTTTCAACAGGGGACAAGTGAACCACGTTAGCGTGGAGGAGGTTGAGGAGCAGCCAGATGCAGTTATAGGTAAGTTTTTGGTTAAGTCATTTACTGCAATCGTTCTTTTTGATACTGGTGCATCACATTCATACATATCAAGGGGATTTGTGGATAAGTATAAGTTGCCAACCCAAGACCTTAGGTCACCCATGTTAGTAACCTCGCCAGGAGTAGAGTATATGGCCAACCTATGGTGTGATCGGTTACCATTAAGGATTGGTAACTATGTGTTCCCCTCATATCTAATAATATTGGAGTCGCAAGGACTGGATGTAATATTAGGCATGGATTGGTTATCAAAGTATAGAGGGAACATTGAGTGCGCCAGTAAGTCAGTTATGCTCACCACCCTAGAAGGAAGAAGGATTAAGTATGTATCCCGGCATGTGCCGAAGAGGAATCAAGTGAATTCCTTATCAGGAGTTGTACAGGAGGAAGTACCAGTGGTGAAGGATTTCCCTGATGTATTTCCAGAGGAGTTACCAGGCATGCCACCGGATAGAGACATTGGGTTTTTGATTGAGCTTTTGCGAGGCACCGGGCCAATATCTAAGAGACCGTATCGGATGCCCGCACAGGATTTGGAGGAAATTAAGAAGCAGATTAAGGAATTACTGGATAAAGGTTATATTCAGCTAAGTTCGTCACCTTGGGGATCCCCAATACTTCTAGAGGAGAAGAAGGATGGATCATTGAGGATGGTTGTTGATTATCGTGCGTTGAATGAAGTCACGATCAATAACAAGTATCCACTGTCGATGATCAATGATTTGTTTGACCAGTTGCAAGGAGATAAGGTATTTTCCAAGATCGATCTACGATCAGGATACCACCAGCTAAAGATTCGAGAGCAGTATATACCTAAGACAGCTTTTACCACTAGGTACGGGCTATATGAGTATACCATTATGTCATTTGGTCTGACTAACGCACCTGCATATTTCATGAACATGATGAACAAGGTGTTTATGGAGTTTTTGGATAAGTTCATCGTAGTGTTCATTGATGATATATTAGTCTACTGAAGAATGAAGAGGAGCATAAGGAGCATTTGCGTTTGGTTCCCGAGAAGCTCACGGAACATCAGTTATATGCCAAGTTCAGCAAGTGTGAGTTTTGGTTGGAGGAAGTTGGATTTCTCAGACATGTTATATCCGGAGAAGGAATAGTAGTAGACCCCACCAAGGTTGTTTCTGTGACTAAATGGGTAGCACCCACGTCAGTTGGAGAGATCCAGAGTTTTCTTGCTCGCAAGATATTGCCGAAGGTTCATAGAGAATTTCTCTAAGATTGCAAAGCCCGTGACAGAGTTTTTGAAGAAGGACACCAAGTTCAAATGGACTGAGGAGTGTGAAGCCAGTTTTCAGGAGTTGAAGAAACGTTTGGTTACAGCCCCAGTGCTGATTCTTCTAGATCAACATAAAGATTATCAAGTGTAATGCGACACTTCTCGTCGAGGACTTGGAGCAGTGCTTATGCAGGAAGGAAGAGTTATTTCATATGCCTCACGTCATCTTAAACCTCATGAGCAGAATTATGCTATACACGATTTGGAGTTAGCAGCCGTAGTGCATGCGTTGAAGACATGGAGACATTTTCTCATCGGAAACCACTGTGAGGTGTACACGGATCACAAGAGTTTGAAGTATATCTTCATGTAGAAGGAGTTGAACCTCAGGCAAAGGAGATGGTTGGAGCTCATTAAGGATTACGATATGAAGTTGCACTATCATCCCGGAAAGGCTAATGTAGTAGCCGATGCGTTGAGCCGCAAGAGTTATGTCAATATGCTCATGACCGGAGGATTACCCAAGGATTTAGCCAAGGATCTTCGCGAGCTATGTTTGGAAATAGTTCTGAGGGGTTATGTAGCAGCTTTGGAAATGCATTCCACTTTGATGGATAAGATCAGAGAAGCCCAAAAGACCAACAAGGAGATTGTCGAGATAAAGGAAAAGATGAGCAAAGGAAAGGCTAAAGGATTTTGTGAGGATGAGCATGATACCTTATGGTTTGAGGATCGCGTATATGTGCCTAATGACCCCAAGATCAGGAAGTTGATTCTGCAGGAGGCCCATGATTTGCCATATTCGATTAACCCAGCAAACACCAAGATGTATCTGGATTTAAAGGAAACTTTTTGGTGGACCGGAATGAAGAAGGATATTGCGGAGTATGTACCAGTATGTGATGTATGTCAGAGAGTGAAGGCAGAGCATCAGAAGCCAGCAGGTTTGCTACAGCCATTGCCAATACCCGATTGGAAGTGGGACAAGCTAGGCATGGATTTTATCATGGGATTTCCCATGACTCGTTCAGGCTATGACTTGATATGGGTTGTAGTCGATCGATTGACGAAAGTAGCTCATTTTGTCCCAATGAAGACCACTTATACAAGTGCTAAGTTGGCAAAGATATATATGAACAGGATTGTATGTCTGCATAGAGTTCCGAGGACCATTGTATCAGATAGAGGAACCAAGTTTAACTCAAAGTTCTGGAATCAGTTGCATGAGACTTTGGGTACCAAGCTAGAGTTTAGTATAGCCTTTCATCCACAGACAGATGGACAGACCGAGAGAGTCAATCAGATTCTGGAGGACATCTTGAGAGCTTGTGCTCTAGATTATGGATCTAGTTGGGATGACAATTTGTCGTACGTAGAGTTCTCTTATAACAACAGTTATCAAGCCAGTTTGAAGATGGCCCCTTTCGAACCTTTGTACGGAAGGAGGTGTAGGACACTGTTGCTATGGGATGAAGTTGGAGACCGTCAATTGTTTGGACCAGATTTGATTAAGGAGTCTGAAGAGAAGGTTAAGTTGATTCGCGACCGCCTCAAGGTAGCCCAGTCCAGGCAGAAGAGTTATGCGGACTCTAAATGCAAGGAGACAGTTTACGAAGTCGAAGACAGAGTATATCTTCGTGTGTCCCCACTTCGAGGAGTTAAGCGTTTTGGAGTTAAGGGAAAGTTAGCACCACGTTTTGTGGGACCATACAAAGTTTTGGAACGTATGGGAGAAGTTGCTTACAAGCTGGAATTGCAAGAAGGATTGTCAGGAGTTCATGATGTGTTCCACATTTCCCAGTTAAAGAAGTGCCACACAGAGATGGCCGATATTCCTCTGAGAGATACAGTGCCACTGGAAGCGATTCAGCTGGATAGTGATTTGACCTATGAGGAGAAACCAGTGAAGATTCTCGAGTTTGCCAGCCGAGTCACACGCAACAAGGCTATCAAGTTCTGCAAAGTTCAGTGGAGCCACCATACCGAGGATGAAGCCACCTGAGAACGAGAGGAAGACCTATGGAAGGACCACCCGCACCTATTTTCTAGCCAACCCCAATCTCGAGGGCGAGATTCATCTTAAGGGGGTAGGTTTGTAACATCCCAAATTTTCAATTTGAAATGTTATACATAGGTCATCATTGCATATCATATTTTATTGCATTTTGGTTGATCCTGGAAATTTCAAGCAACTCAAGGACCCACGGAGAGAGTTGGGGATTTCGTTATTTTCATATTTGAATTTTCTCAAATATTGAAAAGGGGATCATTTTGGTTTTAATCATTTTTGTCTCCAAAATATTTCCAATATGAAAATAAAATAGGGGAGATAATATGACTTATCCAAAATAAAAGAAATATTGGAGGAAAAATATTAAAATCAAATTTTATTTCTATTTGGAGTTTTGTTGCTATTTTATTTGCATTAGAAAAATTGCACGTTTTCAAAAATTGCATTTTAGGCCAAAAAATGTTCACTCTGTTCTAAATATTCCATTTAGACGGTGAAAATTTGTTTTGGCATTTTAGATTTTTTTAATATTTATTGGGATTTTTTTCTGTTAGGCGGAATATTTTTTAAAATAAAAGTTTCCAAAGCCCGACTGGGCCGAAGGCCCAGCCGAGCCGGGCCGACCCAACCGCGCAGCGCCGCCTTCCCCGCCGAGCCACTGTGCTCGCGACGGACTCGGGGGTTCCGACCCCGAGCCGCCGGCGCCGCCCCCTCCCCCAAGTCAGCCTCCCCCCTCCCCCGCCTATTTAAGCCGCCGCCCCGCCGCCTCTCCACCACCCGCCACCGCTGCCCCACCACCAACGCCGCCGCTTGCACGCCTCGCCGCCGCCGCGCCTATGGCTCCCGTCGCCATGCCGCCGTCGCCCTCACCCTGCCGACGCCCCGCCGGACCTCGCCGGAGGTACACGACACCGCCTCCACCGTTCGTCGTTTATTTTTCAGAAAACCGTTTGTTTTTTTAAAAACCCTAGATCTAGTTTTTTAATCAGATCGGTTCGGTTTTTTCGGTTTAGTTATTTAGCGGACGTTCGTCCGTACGTTCGTTTCAACGAATGTTGTTCGTCAGTTAGCCGCAGACAGTGAACGTTTTTTTGTTAGCCTATTCATCTCGTTTTGTTTTCCAGGATTTTTCCATCATTATTTTCGATCGTGATTTCTGCCCTGATCTTTGATCTAGTTTATCTTTTTGCTCGTTTATCCTAATCAGATGAAACAAGCACCTAGATCTTTGTCTCTAAGCCCTCTTTCTGTTTATACAACTTGAACAAGATTTTGGTACTATAAAATTTGACTTTAGTCCAAATTAGTAAACGAATCTTGTTTCTTTCGTAGTTTGAGTTTCGTTGCTCCGTTTGATTTGATTCTTCTTGCAAACTGGAGTTCTTTAGTTAAACATTCTGGTTAGATCTTCTTATTTGAGTTTTACCCGTGCTTCTAGTTGAGTGCTAATGTATGTTATTGTTTGTTTGCAATAGAATTCCCAGAGTGCGAAGCGTGCTACTACGAGTCTCTAGGATTTGCGGATCATCAACAAGCACTACAGGAATCTACTACTTTGCCATCAACCACGGCCGACGCCAAAGGCATGGATGGCGGACGGCAAAGACCTTTGTCGTCAGCCGCGGATGGCAAAAGGTGACGGCAAAGTATGGGACGGCTAAGAGCTGCATTGTCGTCTGCTTCGGCCAGCTGACGGCAAAGGGGCCTTTGCCATCAGCAGCGGACGGCAAAGAAGACGGACGGTAATAAATGCGCTGTTACTCTGTTAGGTGGTTAACGGCAAGCCTTTGCCATTCGCTGCGGACGGCAAAGCCTTTGCCGTCAGCCACTGTTGGCAAACTGACCAAATTGGTCAGTCTCCCAGGAAGCACAGTTGCCTGCCATGTGGCATCTTTGCCGCCCACTGCTGATGGCAAAGATCTCTTTGCCGTCGGTGGCAGACGGCAAAGATCCTGCATATTGTCTCTTTTTCTGTTTTTTTTACTCCAACAATTTTCACAGCAAATATATATGACAGCAAATATATATCACATATCCAGCACATAAGTTTCATAACGCATATCCAGCACATAAGTTTCATATCACATATCACATCAGTTTCATCCATACACATTGTTCATACATAAGCAAGTTCCATCCATACACATTGTTCATACATAAGCAAGTTCCATGATAGCAAGCTAGATACAATGCAAAGTTTCATCAAAGGAAAAGCAAGCACTCCATCATAGCAAGCTAGCTTCCATGAAGTGAATGAAATCTGCAAAATGGTAAATAAGAAAGTTAGAAATAGGTGACTAGAACAAAAAGAAGCCTAGAACAAGAAGTATATGTCATTTATGAGCTAACTTAGGTGAAATGGATCATATATGAGCTAACAAAGTTGAAATGGATCATTTATGAGCTAACTTTGTTGAAATGGGTCGTTTATGAGCTAACTGAGGTGAAGGGCATCGTTTTTGAGCTAAGTAAGGTGAAATGGATCGTTTTTGAGCTAACTTAGGTGAAATGGATCATTTATGAGCTTTTATGAGCTAACTTAGTTGAAATGGGTCGTTTATGACCTAACTTACGTGAAATGGATCATTTAAGAGCTAATTTAGGTGAAATGGATCGTTTTTAGCTAACTTGGGTGAAATTGATGGTTTAGGAGCAAATCTAGGTGAAATGGGTCATTTTGGAGCTAACCTACGTGAAATGGGTCATTTTAGAGCTAACCTACGTGAAATGGGTCATTTTGGAGCTAACCTAGGTGAAATGGGTCATTTTGGAGCTAACCTAGGTGAAATGGGTCATTTTAAAGCTAACATAGGTAAAATGGATCATTTACGAGCTAATCTACTAAAATCGGTCATTTTAGAGCTAACTTGGATAAATTGGATCACTTGTAAGCTAACTAAGGTAAAATGAGTCATATTAGAGCTAACTTAGGTAAAATGGATCGTTTATGAGCTAACTAAGCTAATTATGCAATTTTTGACATAAGTAACCTAAGTACATATCGTTTTAGAGCTAACTTATGTAGAATGGATGGTTTATGAGGTCAGTAAGCATATTAAGTCATTTTGGAGGAAAAGAAGCTAACTCTAGGTCATTATGGTAAGCATATTGGAGGACATAAAGCTAAGTCTAGGTCTTTATGCATTTGTTAAGCAAAACACTAGAGAAACTTACCGTGATCAGGGAGGTGTAGGAGTGGGCTGGCTCGTGCCGGTAGCTGGAGAAGGATCGTGCGATGCGTTTCTGGAGTTAAGCTGCACCAAAGATCATTTCCAATGTCTCGTTAGCATTATGACACTCAAATGTTAAGACTAGCAAGTAATGTCCATTCAAATTAAACTCACCGTGCTCCCAGGAGCAATCACTGGCATCGGCGGAGCGGTCTGACTGGACTTCTCGCACACAGACTGCACATTTGGTTTTCACAACAGAGTCATACTAGTTAGCAATGAGACTCAAATGTTAAGACTAGCAAGTAATCTGCTGAAGAAACTTACCACAAGGAGCTCGTACATGGCCCTTGCCTGCATGTCATTCCGTGCCCTCTCCTCCTCCAACATCTTTGTCGTCCTCTCCTCCAACTCCCGCTGCCTCTCTGCCGCCTCCGCCAGAAGTTTCTCCGTTCTATCTCTCTCACTCTGTATAGCAGCCTGCAACACCACTCACATGACCATTTTTAATCATTGATGGAAGAGCACACAATGTTATGGAGAAAGATAGATGAGTACGTATAACTAACCTTGAAGGCGAGTTGGACTGGCCGTTCACGAGGCCTTATCTCAGGAGCGGAGCTCGACTAGCGCGCCTTGATCTCCGAGAGAGTGCTAGGACAACGGATAAGTCCATCTCCCATGGCTATGGAGCCATGGGACCTCCCGCCACCAGATATCATCAGCAGCTCTGTATCAATGGGACCCTGGCTCGGGTTAAAGTCCTCCCCTTTCCTCGCCTTCCCCTGATCTCTATATTGCACGAGCTTGTCGTGGGCGGAGATGTTGGTGAAGTTCTTTGGATCATCGAGGTCAGACGCAGAGAATGCCTTGACTTTCTTGTAAGAGCCAGTGTGGGCCATGGCATACAGGTCGTACACCTCTGGCACCTTATCCGCCTTATTGTAGCGTGCCTGAAAGAGAGAAACAAAGTAAATTAGTAACTAAAGGGCTAAAACTAGCATGATGAATGAATTCCATGAATCATGAAGCAAACCACATATCCAGTTCCGCCCGTACTGAAATAAGTTGGAGCTGCCTTGGTGGTGTGGCACACCTTCCATTTTGGCACGTTTGTCCTTGGCCTCGTTGTGGGTGGCCCGCCATTGTTTTGAGCACCACGCATTGACCAACACCTCCCAACAATTCATCCGATCCGCACACCATCTCGGAGGGGCCTAAGTTAGCAAATAGAAACTTGAGCGCTACGGCTATGAATTACTAAATGAAGGAAGTAAGTACAAGGCCTTAAGAATTACCTTCATGTACTGCTCCTTACTCAAGAACTTATCGCGGCACTCCTGCTTGGGCTTCTTGATACCACGCCCGGCGTAGTAGTCTCGAACAGCCTGCACCCGAACCTCATGCCATAAGTTCTGAAGTAGGCGCTTGCACTCCTTGTCGACAACATATGCCGCCTCCTCCTCGTATCCCTCCTCACACCTGTAGAATGTCTGCAATCAAATGAGACAATATTGATTAGTACAATTAATAACTAGCTAGTTCAAGATTTTTAATTGTGTAAAGGAGAAATTACCCAGAACTTTTTGATCACCACGTCTGCCCTCGTCTTGCACAAGACACCGTCGATAATCTCACCCGGCGGGGCCGGGGCAGCCAAGTAGTGCTCCCAACTCAATCCAACCTCTGGAAGCCGACCCTCACCAGGCAACGTGACAAACCCCGGAAAGTTTTGCTGAATCAGAACTCCAAGGACGGAGTTGGGCCGGCGGACACTTTCATGGTGGTCCCAACCCCTGCAGCATGACAAGGCCAACGCATTAGTTATTTGAAGAAATGTGAATGCAGAAGGTACAAAAAGATTAAATGCACTTACCTCTCCCCATCAGGGAAAATCAACCACCTCTGCTCGCGGGTTGTCGGCACGGACGGGAGCCGTGTAGCACCACGCTGGTAGACGTTGCCCCCTCCTCCCCCTCCTCCTCAAAATCAGTCGGCTCCCCGCCATCATCAGCATGGCCACTCGGCTCCTCGGGCTGACCCGACCAAGTACCCCATCCAGACGTGTGCTCCTCCGGGGTCTCGTGGGGCCAACTCTCGTGGGCCGAAGGCCCATCGACCCGAGGCTCGTGGGCCGAAGACCCGTGGACCGGAGGCTCGTGTACCGGAGTCCGTGTAGCCTCCTCCTCAGACGAGTCCACCCTAGCAGTCACGTGCTCGGGTGAAACAGCTGGGGGCGGCGGCGAGGAAGGCGCCGTAAGAGTCACCCTACCTCCTCTCCCGCGACCACGTGCTCCACCTCCTCTCTTCTTCTTACCTCGTCCCCTACTGGGCACCGCGGTCGACGAAGAAGGGCCCGGCGGTGTCGCCATACTGTCCAGCAACGCTCGGCGGAGAGGTGCGTGTGGAATGGAAGACCTCACACTACGCGCCGATGAAGAAGGGGCCTCGGCGCGCTCTCGACCAGCGCCCATCATCTTTCAACACCTACCATGACAAAGAATAAACGAAATTAGTACAACATAACAAAAAAAGTACCGACATGAATAATAATATGTATATAACTTAACTGTATCATCATCAAGTACAACATAAACAACTGCACATTTAAAACTACCCGATCAACACAATTATATATGATGTTTTTCATAACAAAATCGAAAAATATATGACCTAACTAATAATTCACAATATATGACCCCGTCGGCCTCTGGAAGGCCAAAGAACACCTTTTCGGGAGGTGTCGGGGGTCGGGTGTCGTGTCGGTGTCGGGGTGCCGTGTCGGGGTCGGGGTCGGGGTCTCGGGGTCTGGGTGTCGGGTCGGGGTGCCAGGTCGGGGTCGGGG
>NC_041389.1:684112175-684112572 GCF_002162155.2 Triticum dicoccoides | reverse complement strand
TCTTCTTCTTCCTTTCCTTTTTCCTCTTCTTCTTCTCCTCCTCTCCTGTTTTTTTCTTCTTCTTCTTTTTCTTTCCTAAAACTGAACTAAACCTAAAACTAAACCTAAATCTAAACCTAAATCTAAAACTAAAACTAAAACTAAAACTAAATCTAAACTAAACATAAACCTAAAACTAAAAAAAAGAAAAAAAAAGGAAAAACTAAATCTAAACCTAAAACTAAATTAAACTAAACCTAAACCTAAAACTAAACCTAAAACTAAAACTAAAACTAAAACTAAACTAAACATAAACCTAAAACTAAAAAAACAGAAAAAAAGGAAAAATAGAGGAGGTAGAGCTCACCTGGGCTGGTGGAGGAGGTGGCCGGTGGAGGAGGGGGGCGGGGCGGCCTGG
>NC_041389.1:684066734-684111872 GCF_002162155.2 Triticum dicoccoides | reverse complement strand
GGTGGGGCGGCGGTGCGGTGGTGCGACCGGGCGGCGGCGAGTGGTGGGGGCGGCGGCGCGCGTGTGGGGGCAGGGGAGAGAAGCAGAGAGAGAGGGGCGGGGTGGGGGGCGCGCCGTTAGATATGTTTAATCTTTGTCGTCCGCTAGCGGACGGAAAAGAGGGGGGTCATTAAGTATTTTTTAACCAGCTCCTCAGTGGGGGCCCCTCCCTCTTTGCCATCCGCTAGCAGACGGCAAAGAATAGGCTGATGGCAAAGGCTTTCTTTGCCATCAGCCAGTTCTTTGTCGTCTGCTTTCGGGTAGCTGATGGCAAAGAGCTTCTTTGTCGTCTGCTAGCAGACGGCAAAGAGCTGGCAGATGGCAAAGTAGCTGATTCCAGTAGTGAAGGCAAGTAACACTTTGATCATACTCTTTATTACCCTGTTTTATGCATTAGTTCAACCCTCAAACATTGCATGGTTAGGATCTGATATAACATGTGGTTTGGGAAGTAGATGATGAGGTAGAACCTATTGCCCTTTTGTTATCAAACCTTTGGGAGTTACTTCTGTGTTATGCTCAGGATTGCTATGCTATGCTCGTAGACGTGGTTTGGGTGAGTGTATCCATGACAGATGTGAGTATTGTTAATTAAAGGTTAACTTAAGGTGGGTACTTAAATACACATTTGGGTGGATTGGTTGAGGCACCCTGGAGTACCCCGTGGTTGTCAGGGCACCTGGAGAATCCAGAGTTGTCCAAGGATATCCCGGAGTACCTGTGTGATCATCCTACGGTTCGCAACCCAGGCTCAAAGGGGTCATAAGATTATTCATGCTAGAAACTTCTGTGTGCAGCCACAAGCAATTATGGGCTCTGGCATAGTTGAATAAGTTGTGTGAATTCTTTTAGTGGTATACTAGCAAATGTAGGGGGTGTAGTTGGTACTGTCTATCCAGAGTAAAGAGTTAATGCTTCTGAAAGACTATGTCTCGGTCATCTGTTTCTCAAACATCATGAAGTGCGAGAAATTAAACGGTGGAGATCAAGTCTTGTTGGGAGAAGTGCGCAAACCTCTGCAGAGTGTACAAACTAATCATGGTTAGCCCTATCCCCGGTTATGGACATCTTGAGTATCTAGTTCTTGGGTTATCATGTTGATCTCGTCACTCTAATTTTAATTTGATTGGGTTTAATTGATATTGTTTAATTGGGATTGAGTTGGAGGAACCTTCTCAATGTTTAACAACCACCATGATAGTTAAATAAAATTTATTCCTTTGTTGTAGGGAAAAATTGGCTTTATGCAAAACTGTAACCATAGAGCTTTCCACCGGCCATATATGCATGTAGTGATAGTATTTCTTTTGTTCATTACTCTATGTGTTACAGTGCCAGCATATTCCATGTGTTGACCCGTTTCGGGATGCAACATATCATGTTGCATACTTTTCAGACGACAAGTAAGGTGCCATAGGTCATTGTGGTTCACTCAGCTATGCCGTTGGAGTTGATGGACTCACTTTCTCTTCCAAGCCTTCCGATGTTATCTTATTTTAGATGGCCTTAAGCCATATTATTGTAATAAGTTCTCTTTTGAGACATTCAATGTAATAAGTGTGTGATTGAAACTCTGTTATAAATCCTGAAGTACTATGCGTGTCAGCATTACCGATCCAGGGATGACACTGATGCACAGAGACTAGACTATTTGAGGTCTGGTCACTACAAGTACCTTGCTCATCTCTCGAGAAATCTTGGGTCTTGCCTTCTTGCATACGCTTGACATGGTGTTGCAGGACTGAGTCATCCAGCTGGGCCATGCGGATTTCTTCTTCGAGGGTAGGGGTGACTTCCAACATATTGATGAGGTCAGCCTCAACAATAACCAGGTTATGCTGAGCAACCTCTTCTTGGAGTTTGAGAGGCAAGGACTCCATTATGGCGTTCAAGTTGGCAGGCTTGCGACTGAGGGCATTGACAACTACGTTGGCCTTACCGAGATGGTAGTTTATTCCAAGATCATAATCCTTGACCAATTCGAGCCATCTTCGCTGTCGGAGATTCAAGTCCGGTTGGGTGAATATATACTTGAGACTCTTGTGGTCGGTAAATATCTAACATCTTGCCAATGAGGTAGTGCCTCCAAATCTTCAACATATGCACAACTGCGGCCATTTCCAAATCATGCGTTGGGTAGTTCCCTTCGTGGGGTCGTAGTTGTCTAGATGCGTAGGATACAACCTTGCCATCTTGCATGAGCACACATCCAATACCTCTCTTGGATGTGTCACAGTATACATGAAAGCTGCGATAGATGTCTGGGAGGCTCAACACAGGTGCTGACGTCAATCGGGTCTTCAACTCATTGAAACTCTTCTCACAGTCCTCAGACCATACAAACTTCTGATCCTTCTTGAGGAGTTCTATCATGGGCTTGGCAATCTTAGAGAAGCCTTCAATGAATCGATGGTAATATCCGCTAATCCAAGAAACCTTCGAATCTCAGTCACTATCGTGGGTGCTGGCCACTTAAGCACGTCCTTCACTTTCTTGGGATCCATGGATGTACCTTCTGCTGAAAGAACATGCCCCAAAAATCCGAATTGCTTCAGCCAAAATTCACATTTGCTGAATTTCTCATATAACTAATGGTCGCGAAGTCTTTGCAAGACTACTCTGAGTTGTCCCTTGTGTTCTTCTTCATCTTTCGAGTATATGAGGATGTCATCAATGAAGACCACCACAAATTTATCCAAGAAGTCCATGAATACTTTATTCATCATGTGCATGAAGAAAGCAGGGGCATTGGTGAGACTGAAAGACATGACTATATATTCATAAAGACCGTATCGAGTAGTGAATGCGGTCTTATGAATATCCTCCTTCTTGATTTTGAGTTGATGATATCCGGTTCTCAAATCAATCTTGGAGAATACATGTGCCCCACTGATTTTGTCGAACAAATCATCAATCCTCGGACGCGGGTATTTGTTCTTGATAGTGACATCATTCAATTGACAGTAATCTACACATATTCAAAGATTGTCGTCTTTCTTGTCCATGAAGATTACGGGTGATCCCCATGGTGAAGAACTTGGACCAATGTATCCTTTCTGAAGCATCTTATCAAGTTGTTTCTTTAAGTCCACTAACTCGGATGAAGGCATACGGTAATACTTCATGTATATAGGTGCGGTCCCGGGCACAAGATCTATTGCAAACTCAAGCTCACGATCTGGCGGCATCCTTGGTAATTCCTCAGGAAATACCTATGGAAACTCACTAACCATAGGAATTATATCCAATTCTTCAGCTAGAGCTATGAAGACCATTTCTTTCTTGGGTATGCTTCTTCAAGCAAAGAATTGTGTAGTTTAGCCTTCCTGGCTTGTCAATATGACTTCTCTGGTCGCACAGTTGATGCATACTTGATGTTTGGTTAACCAGTTCATTCCCAAAATGATATCCAACTTGGCAGACTCGATGACTATCAAAGCGGCTAGGAATATGACTCCCTGGATGTCAATCTCCAAATTGTGGCAGGCCAGATTGCTTTTGAGCATGGATCCTGGAAATTGTACCATCATACCATTTTCCAAAATCGAGCAAGAAAGCTTGTTTTGGGCAACAAAACTTTGCGAAATAAAAGAGTGGGAAGCCCCAGAGTCAAACAAAATTATTGCACATATGCGATTAATAGGAAACATACCAATGACAACTTCTGGGTTTTCTTGGGCTTCTTGTGTGGAGAGGTGATGAACTTGCCTTGGATGGTCTCCTGGCCAGGGTATGATCCCATCTGGTTAACTTGCGGCTTGAATTGAGCACTTGACTTGCCGTTCTTGGGGCACTGTCTGGCGTAGTGTCCGGTTTGCCCACAAGAATACCACGCATTGCTAGGCTGACAATCTTCGTGTATCGTGTTGGTCACGATATTCTTGACTTGGGTAGTGGCCTTGTTAACATTCTACTGCCAATTGGGCTTATACTCAATCTGTGTCTGTTGCCAGGTACGAGCCTTTTGGACTATGGGTCCTTCCTTCTTAGGCTCAAACTTCCTCTTGCGGTCATCAGGAGAGGGCCTACTGTCCTGAATAAGCTTGTGCTCCCTTTTTGTAATCAGGGCTTTGTTTACTAGAGTCTGGAAATCCGGAAAATCAAGCATACTGAGAGTGCATCTGAGGTGTTGATTTAGTCCCCCAAGGAATCTGTCGATCTTTCTCTCTTCGGTGGCCACATCATACAGGGAATAGCGAGCCAAATGGTTGAACTTGTTCAAATACTCGGTGTCGGATAAGTTACCTAGTGTGAGGGCTTGGAACTCACGCCACTTGACTTTCATTATACCTGTGGGGATGTGGTACTTGCAAAACTGATCCTTGAACTTATCCCATGTAATTTCTTCACTTGCTGGCCACATAGCTTTAGTGTTGTCCCACCAAACAGCTGCGGCTCCTTCTAGATAGTGTGTCGCAAACAGCACCTTATCACCTTCTTCGGTGCGAGAAATGTCCAATTTCTTTTCAATGGTCCTTAGCCAGTCGTCGGCTTCCATAGGGTCAGCAACTTGATTGAAATTGGGTGGCTTAGTCCTTTGAAAATCTGAGAGGTTGGAGTGATTGTCGTACGAATTGCCATTATTTCCCACCATTGCCTTCACACTTTTCAATAGTTCAAGCAGATTGTTGTTTCTTCTTTCTTCGAACATGCGCATGATTTTCTCAGTGGTTGGTGGATGTGGCGGTGGAGGCGGTGGTTGCGGATATGGTTCGGGGGAATGCCCTGCCTGTCTTGCTGAGCGACGAACAGGGACATCCTTACCAGCGTGACTGCCGCTCCCTCCTCTCGTCATCCTATTTGTTTGTTTTTCCCAATATGAAACAGCCGAGATGAGCAACATCCAAAAATAGGGAAGAAACTCAAACGACAAATCCGAAGAAAAGCGATAAAAACCAGGGCAAATAAAGAAAGTTCCAACATAATTATACATAGACTCATACATGCATGGAAACACCATGACAAGTATGACTACACTCAACATCATGACAACCTCGTCTACGAACTAACGAACTATGGCCCCACTGCTGCAGAAGAATCCTCCGCAGGCTCGGATCCCGAACTAATGATGTTAACGGAGACCTCTAGGTTAAAGGAAACACGGCGATGCTACCTCGAGGACTCTCCCTTAGGGGCAGGTCTAGGGTGAAGCATAGAGGTTGCGGGAGTGGCGAGAAGCAAAGCCCACTTGACAAGAGACCCATGAGGGATCACTGTCGAGGTGGCCCGAGCAGTTTGAGGGGTAACCGGAGTAGTAGGGGAAACAAAGGCTGGGGGAACAAATGGGGTAAACCGATAGTGGGTGGGGTGGATCTGTTTCGAGTGACAGCAAGAGCTATACGGGCTCGAGTGAATTCTCATGCCAACTCGAAGATCATGAGATAACTGGCGATGATATAGCGAGAAAGGTGGCTAGAAGAACGATCGCACGCCGGATCAATAAAAGGAAAGAGGATATACCCGTTCTCCTGCAAAGACGGGTAGAAGTAGAAACGTGGGTGGGTCTGCATGCGAACCTCATTGTAGCGCAAGTCTACAAGAGCCTCGAATGCAGCAAACTGGATGGCCTGAGATGGCGTGGAAGCAAAACCACCTTTAGAGGAACGAGTGTAAGCGCCGGAAGGGGAACTGTGATGCATAGTGACCTCTGCGTAGTACTTGTATACTGAGTCCGCCAGATACTCCCGATACACCTGGTACACTAGATCAGCACCATCGGGGTAGAGTCGACGCCACATGTTCTGAAGCAGATGCGGTGAGGTGTAGGGTGTTGGCTCAGACTTGTACGGGTACGGAACTGGAGCCATCTACACTCACAACTATTAGTCGGTTAGCAATAACAATAAATCAAATGCATGCAATGCAGTAACCAGATGCAAACACTACCAGCACTCAAGACTAAACTAGATACCGTTTTCACTAATGTGTCGGCGGTCTAGCGTGTCCTATAGTCAGCATGGCTCTGATACCAAGCATTATGGCACCCCGGCTCAAAGCAACCGGTTTACCTTGCATTGCCAGCCCAGAGATCTAGTCTTCTGGCAACACACAACAACTTGGTACAGAAAACAGTTGCTTTATTGATGCTAGCGGAAACATAGGTTCGACATTACATCAGATAGCGAGGCCAAGCGGCACACACTGCGCGGCTGAACAGTATGTACATTATTTAATGAACATAAATGAGGCCTCGATCACGACAACTACGCGACAACGGAACAACGACGAAGCGGAACTCCATAGCACATGGACACCGATGTGGACACGGCCTAGACACGGGTGTCGGTGTCAAAACCGGCGGATCTCGGGTAGGGGGTCCTGATCTGTGCGTCAAGGCTGATGGTAACAGGAAGCAAGGGACACAGATGTTTACCCAGGTTCGGGCCCTCTCGATGGAGATAAAACCCTACTTCCTGCTTGATTAATATTGATGATAAGGGTAGTACAAGAGTAGATCTACCACGAGATCGTAGAGGCTAAACCCTAAGAGCTAGCCTATGATGGTATGATTGTAATTGTGATCGGCCTTCTAAGGACCAACCTCTCCAGTTTATATAGACACCAGAGAGGACTAGGGTTTACATGGAGTCGGTTACAAGGAAGGAAATATAATATCCGGATCGCCAAGCTTGCCTTCCACGCAAAGGAGAGTCCCATCCGGACACGGGCCGAAGTCTTGAGTCTTGTATCTTCATGCTTCAATAGTCCGGACGTTGTACACGGTCCGGCTGTCCGGATACCCCCTAATCCAGGACTCCCTCAGTAGCCCCTGAACCAGGCTTCAATGACGATGAGTCCGGAGTGCAGTATTGTCTTCGGCATTGCAGGGCGGGTTCCTCCATCGAATACTCCAAAGTAATCATCGAACACTTAGACCGTGTCCGGATATGCGAGATGATCTTCATATGCCACCGTAGAGAGAATGATATTTCACAAATGCAATCTGCTGACAACCTTTTTTGATGACGTGGCATGTTATTACGGTCGGATCATTATTCGATCCATTTTCCCCCAACCAGCTACAGCGCATATTACGAGGCAGTTTCTTTGACACGTCTTGTCGAAGCAGATATCGTGTCCCCTTATCATGGGATTCTCATCAATATAGGTATGGGTAATCTCATCACGCCATTAATCGTGGCGCTTGGGAAACAAGCGATTCTCAACGGGCAAGTGGGGAGGCACACCGCTCTCGGCTCCTCTATAAAGGGATAAGATTTCCCCATTTTCACCCACGCCATCTTCCTCCTTTGCCCAATCTTGCCCCCTCGAGCTCCAGCGTCCAAGCCCAAATCTTCTCCGCACAGCTAAACATGTCCGGAGCAGGTGGCAAGTGGGTGGCTTCCACCGTCAAGGAGAAGCACATCGCAAATCTTCGGGCGGCCGGATACTTGGCCGCGGACATAGCGCACCGTCTACCAAACGTCGGGCAGGTCATTCCGACCCCAAGACCCCATGAAAGGGTCGTATTCATCGCCCACTTCGTCTGTGGACTGGGATTTCCACTCCATCCCTTCGTCCGCGGGCTCATGTTCTACTACGGGCTAGATTTCCATGATCTAGCCCCAAACTTCGTCCTCAACATCTCGGCGTTCATCGTTGTATGCGAGGCCTTCCTCCGCATCCGGCCTCACTTCGGCCTATGGCTGCAAACCTTCTGCGTGAAGCCAAAGGTTGTAAGCGGCCAACAAGCGGAGTGCGGAGGGGCCATGGTGGGCAGAATGCACAGTGTTACATGGCTCGACGGCTCCTTTGCGGAGACCGTAAAAGGATGGCAATTGGGATGGTTCTACATCACCGAGCCGCGCGACGCCAACTGGGCGGCGGCCCTCGAGTTACAATCCGGAGCCCCCATGCGGCTCACCTCCTGGGAGAAGAAGAGCCTGTCCTGGGGCGATTCCACGGAGCTGGCCGGACTCCACACATGCATCAAAAGCATGAAGGACAAGAATACCAAGCTTGTCAACGTGATCCAGGTCATGCTCGTTCGCCGGATCCTGCCCTGCCAGAGGCGGGCGGTCAATCTGTGGGAGTTTGTCCCAACCAAACACCGGACGCTCCAGAAGCTCTACAACATGACGCACAAAGGCGCATGGAAGGTGCTGTTCGAGGCCTCTGAAGTACCTCCTCCAACATCCGAGGACCGCGGGCTTCACGCCGCGCGGGCTCCTAGGCCGATTAGTTCTCAGACTGACACCGGATCTAGTTCTTCCTGATACATTCATGGTAGTGCCTTAAGTAGTTGTGCATATTTGCTTCAGGATTACGTGGAGATAGCGGAGCAGGTTTACTGCCCGACTCCGCTGCCAGAAGGCCCAGCAGATGCTTTGCTGACAGAGTTGCTGGTCCCAGCGCCATACAAGGTGCCGGAGAAGAAGGCCGAGAAGAAGGCCCCAGGGATCCGAAAGGGTCTCCGGCGCAAGGTTGTGCCGGAAGCCTCGTCCAAACACGACAAGGCGGACTCCTCCCATGAAGGGGAGGAGGAAGAAGAAGAAGATGCCCCATGAGGGGCCCGGGGAGGCGGACCGGGGGGCCGGAAAAGGCCCTCGGTGCAGGGCCGTCATTCCCTTGTTGTCTGATGACGACGAGACGGATTCTTCCCGCGGAGGCGGGGGGAATCAGGAAGAGATTCTACCTCCCCACACTGGGGGAGAAGAAGAGGAAAGCCACCCCGGGAGGGGAGGCTGGGGCGTCCAAGAAGGGGAAGGGATCCCTTCTGGACTATTCCTCCACGGCCGCTCACAGCAAGGAGGGGTGGCTGCCTAGGGGGAAGCCCCTAGTGCGATCGTAAGTGTCCGCATTCTATCATGGTCTCACTTCATAGTTTTTTTATTTATAATGCCGAACATGCATGCAGTCCGGCCAGGGATCACCCCGAGGTATCTTCCTCCAGGTCCCTGAGCGATTTGGAGATAAATTCGCTTCCGACAGCCACTACTCCTCAACCCGCGGACAACACGGAGGTGTTGTCCCAAAGGCTCCCCGGGCGGGGGGAGGTGACTATGGAGACGCCCCGAGGCGGGGTCCCAGACGTCGGACACGCGGGGTTCAAGATCCCCACGGATCGTGTCGATGAGAGCCAAGGGCAACCGGGCTCTCAGCCGAACACAATTCTGGAACCTTCGATGGTTCCGGACTCAGGCGGGCAACCCCTCGTTAGGGAGGGCGAACCGTCTGTGTCGCGGACTTCCGTTGCGCATGATGCGCTGGATTGCCTGCTGGAAGCGCTTCGCGCCGCTTCCGTGGATGAAGGGCACCGTACTCTCATGAGTACGGTGATTCGGAAGGTTTTGTCCGCCAAGAGCGGACTAACCGAAGCTTGCACCAGCCTCCTGACAGGCTTTGAGGTAAGTAATAAATATGTGCAAAATTACCACCCGATAGGTAGTAGCCCCTGATACTCTGTTTGGTGTTCGGAAGGAAAAAACCAAACAGAGGGTCAATAATAGTTCGCAGGAGTCTAACAACAAATATTTGTGTGTGTAAGCAGGTTGTGCTGCTTGCTGCTGCTGCCCGTACTGCCAAGGTTGCCGAACTGAAGCGGGACCTGGAGCAAGCACAGGGAGAGCTCGACCTCACGAGGAGGCAGCTCGAAGAGAACAGGGGTAAGTGATTCCCCTCTCTTATGTATTTGAGTATATACCAAAATTGGCTAGTCTAACGCTAAAGTGTCGTGACTGTGAAACAGGGGCCACCACCGAAGTGGCCTCCCTGAAGAAGGCGCTATCCGAGGCCGAAGAAAAGGAGGCCTCGGAGTGTAAGGAGCGCGAAAAGCAAAGTGCTAGGGTAGGTGAGGTACAGCAAGAGCTCCAGGACCTCGGCAAGAAGTGTGAGTCCATGGAGCATGAGCTGAAGGTGAATGAGGTCGAGCTTGCGAAGGCCCTTGTAAATTTGAAAGACGCCAAGGCCGGAGCCAAGAAAGCACAGTAGGAGATCCAAGAGGCCAAAAATATAGCAGCAGGTAAGAAGTTTTTTATGCAAAGCAAACATGTGGAGGAGGCGTTTCTTTTACTTACTCGAATTCGGAGCTCTCCAAGGGCATTTGCAAATCTGCCACGCAGCGTATCAGACGCTGCGGAGTTCTACCGTGCCCAGGAGGGAAGCTCAATGGAGAAGATGTTCTGGTCCCAGTATGATGGGGCCAAACACCCGATGCCTCTGAGTGACCAACTGAAGCAGTTGGTCGAACTCCACAGGGCATCCGAACTGGCTATGAAAGGCTTCATAGTCTGGATGTGGCCTGGTGAGCTTATGCCTAGTAGCTACTTCGGCCTGATCAAGCGGATGGTGGATGCCTGCCCGTGGCTTGAGGTGATCAAGCGATCCGTGTGCATCGAGGGTGCCCGCCGGGCCTTTGCCCGTGTCAAGGTGCATTGGGGCAAGCTGGACGCGGAGAAGCTGGTCAAGGACGGGCCGCCGGAGGGCAAGGCGCATCGCCATCCTGAGCTGTACTATGATGGCGTTATGAAGGGTGCTCATCTCGTCGCTGATGAATGTACCAAGGACACCGTTTTTGAATGAATTCACTTCTGTCATGTTTGTAATTTAAGGACGAAGTTACTTGCGCTATGTAGCGCTTTTGTTATTTAAAATATTACCTTCTGTGCGGCTGTTTATAAAATCCTGAAAGTAGGCCAGTCGTCGGCTTCCGCCCCGACATGACTAGCACTGAGGTGTTCGTGGAAAACTCGGACACTCTTTATCCAAATGTTTGGTCCCTTAAGGAGGTGTCCAACGCAGCGAATGAGGCCATCGGACTATGCGGCTTTATAACTTTCACTTAGCCATAAAAGTCTACAATTTTAAATTTCCGTGAAGCCCCTAGAATCCGGAAGACCGAATTGGGGTGCTATACACGCCTAGATCGGACGAAGCCGATATATAGCCTAAAGCGGAAAATATTTAAGGATTTTAAAACCTCTCAAACAGCGACCATCTCTCGCCACATCATGCTGGTCAGTTTTCGGCTTTCTCTACTGAGGTGCTCATCCGGAAGAACCGGGACACAATCGCAGTAGTTCTCCCTGCGCTACCTTAGCCGATATAACGGAACGTAAGGCACCAAAACAAGGGAGCCGGACTATCCCAACTATAGACCCAAGACATGATTCGGAGCTGATGCATATAGTGCTATAAGTTCGGGCTGCCGCACTGTTGAAAGTGTTCGGACTTTATTTGCCATATTACGGGGCGCCGTGAGAAGCCCCTGGTAAACTGACCGTACCAAGATGTACGGATGTAATAGCAAATAAACATTTATAAAAGAAGAAAATGCTCAAATAAGTATAATAAGCTTACGCTATATATAATCTCCATTGACGAAAAATACATTTTAAGTGTATGTTTACAGTCGATGCATTAAGCAGGGATAAAATAGGACTATTTGACATGTCCTATCCAAGGGCGGGCTGTGAGCAGATAGATAAAGCGGGTATAATGATCGTAAATAGATTCCACCTGGGTATTTCTTCTGTTCTGCACGTCTGTTGCCTCCTTGGATGTCTCTCCCCTATGAGTCCGGCAATTCGGCTCTTCTGAGGATGCTGCACTAACACAGTGTCCTGAAAGGTAAGAGGGAAAGAGTATGAAGGTATTTAGCGGTTACCGGCATTGTCGACTGATTCGTTGATGCGCCTCCGCCTATGCCGATGGTATTTTGTGTGCGTAATTGTGTACGCGTGGCACGAATGCTACTTTGGAGGGGTTTGAGCGGAGGCCGGACTGCTAATCACGAGCTTGGCGTTCCTGATGATCCTGTTGCGGGGTGCTCCGGACTCGCTTGACAGTGCTCGAAGTTGTCGCCGGATTGGTTTGTCGGAGTAGGCCGCATTGTACTTCTGCCATGAGGGCTGCCGTATGCTCTTCTGTTTGAAGGGAGCGGTCCATATTTCCATTGACAGTGATGACCCCGCGCGGTCCTGGCATCTTGAGCTTGAGGTATGCTTAATGTGGTACCGCATTGAATCTAGCGAATGCGGTTCGTCCGAGCAGTGCGTGGTAGCCACTGCGGAAAGGGACGATGTTGAAGGTTAACTCTTCGCTCCGAAAGTTATCCGGGGATCCGAAGACCACTTCCAGTGTTATAGAGCCCGTACAGCGGGCCTCTACTCCAGGAATTACACCTTTAAAGGTAGTTTTGGTGGGCTTGATGCTTGAAGGGTCAATGCCCATCTTGCGCACTGTGTCCTGATAAAGCAGGTTCAGGCTACTGCCGCCATCGATAAGGACTCGCGTGAGGTGGAATCCGTCAATGATTGGGTCTAAGACCAATGCGGCTGAGCCGCCATAACGAGTGCTAGTAGGATGATCCCTACGATCAAAGGTGATTGGACAAGCTGACCATGGGTTGAATTTGGGGGCGACTGGCTCCATCGCATAGACGTCCCGTAGTGTTCGCTTTCGTTCCCGCTTGGGGATATGGGTGGCGTAGATCATGTTGACCGTTTTCACCTGGGAGGGGGGGATTTCTTTTGTCCCCCCGTGTTCAGACGCAGGGGCTCTTCGTCATCGTTGTTGTGCAGCCCCTTGTCCTTGTTTTCGGCGTTTATCTTGCCGGCATGTTTGAACACCCAGCAGTCTCTATTGGTGTGGTTGGCTGGCTTGTCCGGGGTGCCATGAATTTGGCACGAGCGCTCTAGTATGCGGTCCAGGCTGGACGGTCCCTGATTATTTCTTTTGAACGGCTTTTTCCGCTGACCGGACTTAGATCTGCTGAATCCGGCGTTGACCGCCGTGTCTTCATTGGTGTCGTCGTTGCTCCGTCTCTAATGCCTGTTGCGCCGTGGCTTGCCGTTAGCATCGCGTCCGTCCGAAGTGCCGGAATGTGGCGTGGTGTCGCTGCGAGCCAGCCAGCTATCCTCACCCGCACAAAAGCGGGTCATTAGGATTGTGAGAGCTGCCATAGACTTGGGTTTTTTCTAGCCGAGGTGTCGAGCGAGCCACTCGTCACGGATATTATGCTTGAAAGCCGCCAGGGCTTTGGCGTCCAGACGGTCGACTATCATAAGTATAGCAGGGAGGTACCAAAGTAATCCAGGAGTGGATCACTGGACAGTGGTCAAGAACATCCTGAAATATCTGAAAAGGACTAAGGATATGTTTCTTGTTTATGGAGGTGACAAAGAGCTTGTCGTAAATGGTTACATCGGTGCAAGCTTTGACACTGATCCGGATGACTCTAAGTCGCAAACCGGATACGTATTTATATTGAATGGTGGAGTTGTCGCTTGGTGCAGTTCCAAGCAGAGCGTCGTGGCGGGATCTACGTGTGAAGCGGAGTACATAGCTGCTTCGAAAGCAGCAAATGAAGGAGTCTGGATGAAGGAGTTCATATCCTATCTAGGTGTAATACCTAGTGCATTGGGTCAAATGAAAATCTTTTGTGACAATACTGGAGCAATTGCCTTGGCAAAGGAATCAGATTTCAAAAGAGAACCAAACACATCAAGAGACGCTTCAATTCCATACGCGATCAAGTCAAGGAGGGAGAATAGATATTTCCAAGATACATATGGATCTGAATGTTGCAGACCCGTTGACTAAGCCTCTTCCACGAGCAAAACATGATCAGCACCAAGACTCCATGGGTGTTAGAATCATTACTATGTAATCTAGATTATTGACTCTAGTGCAAGTGGGAGACTGAAGGAAATATGCCCTAGAGGCAATAATAAAGTTGTTATTTATATTTCCTTATATCATGATAAATGTTTATTATTCATGCTAGAATTGTATTAACCGAAAACTTAGTACATGTGTGAATACATAGAAAAAACATAGTGTCCCTAATATGCCTCTACTTGACTAGCTCGTTAATCAAAGATGGTTATGTTTCCTAACCATAGACATGTGTTGTTATTTGATGAACGAGATCACATCATTAGAGAATGATGTGATGGACAAGACCCATCCGTTAGCTTAGCATTATGATTGTTACAGTTTTATTGCTACTTCTTTCTTCATGACTTATAAACGTAGGAAAAAGATAAACTGAAGCAAGCCAATGAAAAAAAGAAGAGAAAGATGTGGAGCAAAGGTATGCCCCAACTAGGGGCTTGATCATAATTAGCCCCAGATAGAAAGGACTCCGCCCCCTTCTTGCCATATGTGTAGCTTCCTTTGCCTCTCCCCTATCTTCAGCCTCCACCCCCTTCTCAATCACCTATGAACTTGGTCGAACCTCGCACCCCCCCCCCCCTATTATTGGGTTGCGGGGCACGTACTCTTGCCTCTGTATTGTGAACTCGGCTGATTTCGTGTGGTCACTTGTGTCTAATCTGTATCAACAAAATACTACTCCCACCGATCCAAATTAATCAACACACACTTAGCAAAAAAATTGTACTAAAGTTGTTCTAATTGGCATCAATTAATTTGGATAAGGAGTAGCACATTTTCCCATATAAGGAATGCTTTCTAGGACATGTTACCACAATTAGCTTTTCAATTTTTTCTAGATTCAACAAGATCCAATCTGGCACCTCAACATAGACTAAACATCCACTAGACCATAATAATTATACTAGCGAAGCCCGCGCGGCAGCACGCCGCGCCCGTTGAGACGGAGGTATTGTACGTACTGAAATATTTTGCATGCATACTATTTTCATCAAGTGGTGATTAAAGAGAAACAACTTGCATTCATATCTATCTTACACACCGCATACAACTGAGATGGAAAAGAGACAGTACTACATTCCGGAGAAGATCCCTAATTGTCAGTGGACATGATGAACTGAAAAGAAACTGATACGGTGGGAATTCACACGGTAGGAAAACACACAATATACTACAAGAGTCCATGTGCGAGCATAAGTGGCATTGGAATCAAATCATCCTGGTATAACCCCCCGCGGGGTTAGGACCAACTATGAAATGATAAAGCACCTTTGCAAAGTGTTCCAGTTGTCCTATAGATGGGCAACTGCCTGTGTAACTGATGATATGGTCTTCAATAAATGGGTGTTGTAGGTGCATACGAAGGGGGGCCACATCAGAGAAGTCGTCGCATATGCGGGCTAGTATTTCTGTCTGTCTTGCGTACTCAGCCTGGTGAGCGGAGATTTCCGGCCTAGCCATGTTAAGCTGCCACTTCTTTGCACATACTTTTTCTTGAGTTGGTAGTAGCTTTTCCTTTGTGACCTGCAACATATGATAATTGTGATCGTTGATGGTGATGTTGTAATTCTCACATATGTAGTTCAATGCTGCTTGAGCAGCTCCTTCTCCAGCCTCGTCTGGTGTGGCAGCAGGCTCCCCTTTAAAAATCATGGGATTTTCATTGATACTACCTGGATGTTGCGCTGCCCCCATGTGGACGGATGCTTGTATTGTGCCATCAAGGTAGCTACAGTGAAGGTATCCTTGCACATCTTGCTTTATCATTGAACCAACATCTTGAATTTCTATAGAGGGAGTAGCTGATAGCTTGTGTGAATGCTTGGATACGATTGTGTGCCGGTTTTGGACATGTGTATGTGATTGTTGGATCATCGTTGTGGGTACATATGAAGGGGCAAAATGTCAGAAAAATTGTTGCAAAATTTTGATAGGACTTTGAGTTGCCTGGCGAAGACTTTTTGCTGGGACCTTTGGTTAGCCACGTAGTTCATGTGCGTTGGCATTTCTCTTTGTTGTTTTTTATTGGGTTTTTGGTGATGTAAATCTTTGTAGTATTTGGAAACAGATTTTGTTCATCAGGGTTTCTTATTATAACTGTAGTCCTACTACATGGCCTCTAACTGAATTGTTCAAACAAAATTTAGGTAGGTTTGCGTCCCTATGATTTTATTTTTGCTTGCTTATTATTAGGTGTGTGATACCTTGCAAGCTCGCATGAGACTATACATTCACGAACTTGTCTCACTGCCATCTCAGCCAGTCTTGTCCTTTCCTTTTGTCAGGAAGAGAAGAGAGCAGCTCTCTTTGCTGCTAGGAACATGATCATGACTATCCAACGGAATAATATTTAGCATCTAAAAGATAGAAGTAGGATAAATACGTAGTCAACAATCGTTGGACAACATAAAGCTACCCATGAGCAGCGGCCGGGAGGTCTGGACGATGAAATTGCAGTCGAATCGCCACAAACTACCGCTGATATTGTATCAGTTGTTGCACCTCAAGAAGCTGGGGCGGAGCCGGCCCCATGGCGCGCGGATGTCGGCAACAGCAGCATGGAGGCCTCCCTCTCTGGTTTGCTTTAGCGATGGCGCTCCCGTTCGTCGACCACCTTCCCTTCCGCTCCACGCCACACGCCCGCACGCCTCACAGGCCGCTACGGCCGGCTCACGTCGCACCATCCATCCAGTGGTGGAGCTACAGGAAAAAGGCTGGGCGGGCCAGGCTAAGGAATTACACATATTACTTGCACTTAAGGCCCAAATTTCATCTCATCTTTCCCCATTTTTGCCACCTCGACGGTCACCGGAATTGCTCCTCCCCTGCTCGTCAACCGGTCACGCTTGTCATCCTTGTGAGAGGTCTCCTTCATTTACAGGCACTCATCCTCACCAGCCACGACACTCACCGACGCCCCGTGCGCCGTGTCACCGTTGTACACCTCCTACCCGCTCGCCACATCGACCTGATGTCCAGCGCCGCCATCGCCCTTCTACGCCAGCCATGATCGACCTGATGTCAGACTCCACCATCGCCCGCGATGTGCCCTGCGCACCGACTCGCGCACTGCGCACGGTCACGGTCATGCACTATTTAACCAGGGAAAAAGTCCAAAACAAACCTTGAAGTTGTAGATGAAAGCTAAATCAAACCCTGAATTTTGAATCCCGGAAATTGGCACTCTAAACTTGTAATCCCGGTCTATTTTGAACCCTAGACCTGTTTGGCACACTAGAAATAAGAGAATCCCGGCCGGGATAACCTACTACTCAGAAATTGGGCCGGCCCACTATAACACAACAAGAAATCGTGAACTTTCAAATATATTCGCGCATTTCTAAAAATTTCAGAAGCTAAAAAGTATTCCTGTTTTCTATTTATCACACAAATTCAATTCCTTTTGTGTTTTTAATCTTTTCTGGAATTTAGAAAAATCTATTCGCATTTTAAAAAACTGTTTCTGATTTCAAAAACAATTCTAATTTTTTTTCAGAATTTGAACAGTTTTCACATGCTATGAAAATGTTTCGGATTTTCAAAAATTGTGTCACATTTTATAAATAATGTTTTTAGAATTTGGTAAATAATGTTTTTAGAAAATGTTTCGGATCATTGTCTAAGGACTCGTCTGGGCCGGCCAACCAGACATGAAGCGAGCTTTTCTTTTCTGAAAGCTGAACAAAAATTTACAAAATAGGAAAGAATTTGGAAATCTGAACAAATTGTAAGAAAATATTTTTTGACATCTAAAAAATATCACAAGTTTAAAAAAATGTGTGGACCAATTCAAACAAATGTTTGTACAATGTATAATAATATTTCTGTGATTCAAACAATGTTTTGTACATTCAAAAAAATGTAGCATTTCAATAATGTTCACATGTTTCAAAAAAATGTGTTTGTGACATTTTCAAACAAAAATGTGTGTACAATGTAAAAAAATTGTTTGCGTGTTGTAAAAACTGTGTCTTACACTTAATACAATATACTTAGCATGTGTTTGAAAAAAGTGTCTACAAATTCAAAAATGTTGAACTATGCGAAAGAGTGTTCGTTTAGTTTTATAAAATGTTTATTGTCACTAAAAATGTAAACATGTATTTGGAAAAAATATAACCATGTATTCAAAAAAAAATTGAAAACATTTAATTTAAAAATGTACATAATGTATTTGAAACTATCAAAAGCTTATCAAAAAATATTTTATGTGTGCGCTAAAAGTGAACATTGGGTACGAAGAAAAAATAGACATGTGTAAAAAAGGAAAAAAAACAACATAGAAAACCCAGAGCAGTGCGCGCGCGGGAGCGACGCCGCTAATGGGCCAGCCCAATTCATCAAATACCGGTTAAGTCCTCTCAAGGTCTAAAATAGACCGGAATAAGAGAGTTTGGTGTGCTGATTTCAGGGATTGAGAGTTCAGGATTTGATTTAGCTTTCGCTGACAAATTCAAGATTTGTTTTGGACTTTTTCCATTTAACCAGGCATCACGGCGACCTACGTCAAACGCCGTCATTGCCCGCGAGCTACATGCCCCGTTACGTCGCCTCATGCGTTGTGACGCACGCATCTCACGTGCCCACCCGCCATCATCGCAGCAATGTACTACTTGCACCTCCCTCCGTTCATCTTCGTGTAGGTGGTCCGCCGTCGCGCAGCCGACGACGGCACAGACGCCGCCGGGGTTGCCAAGCATGATGACACCACGTAGGAGGTTGGCGAGTCCGCAAGGTGCGCTCTTGAGGCGATCGGGGCCTCCGCCTTGACCGGTGTACACGTACGCCGTCACCGCGTATCCCGCGGCCTTGCTCTATGAGAATCAACCACACCTTTGGATGGGGGAGCAGGGGATGGAGCGGCCACACGATGAGAGAGAAGTAGCGGGAGGGAGGGAGACGCGGCATGCACCAGGAGAGGAGATGGGTGGCCGCTTCCCGGTGATGAGACTGGGAGGTCGGGTGCTTTTATGGACGCATAAAGCGGCGAATCGGTGGTGAGATTCTTGTAAAAGAAGCGAGACAAAACTACGTGGTCACATCACACGTCGCACCGCTGCATGTATGCACACCCATCGTGCCATGTAGTCATATCAACGGTCACACCTACCCAGCCGCATAGTTTGACCGAACTTATGCATATAAAATTAGTCAAACTATGTAAAGTTTAACTTTGACCAAACCTTATATGCAGACTGAAAAGAAACAGAGGGAGTATTTGTCAGGACCTAATTCCCGTGCATTGCAACGGGCGAAAGATATCATAAAACCTGCTCCATGCAATAGTACGCTTCGTTTCTTACATAGAGTTCTGATAAACATCACTAATAAGTTTATAATGTTATCGCTTTTCAAAGTATGAAGTGTGGACGTAAAGAAGAGCCACCCTAACATACTTCATCTGATGGAACAGTAGTGGTGCATGGAATAGTCTAGTAACCGGTTTTATATTACATTTTCCAGAAAATATCTTTATTTTTAAATAATTTTTTTTTAAAATTTTAATATTTTTATTAGAATTGAAACATGTTTTCAAAATGAATATTATTTGAACACATGTTTTTTTAAAGAGAATTTTTTTTAAAAAAAATTGATCAATTTTAATGGGTTTTAAGAAGTTAGAACGCTTTTTTTTTGAAAATTTTGAGCATTTTTTAAAAGTGTTAACTTATTTAAAAGCGTTAATTTTTTAAAGGAAGAAAATTTAAAACACTGCTTATCTTAAATAAAAGAACATGCCTGGTGTGAAATTAAAAAAGGATTGTTGGTGTCCATACCATGTAGTATAAAGTTGAGAAAGTCGTTGGGATGCCTTTTGATGGCGATCTTTCAGCTTGGCACTATCATAGGATGGAAGAGGAATGGCGTAATTGTTTTTAGCAAGATATGCAAACAGTGGAATTGTTGTATACTATTCGAGAGTTTAATGACTAATCCAAAAGTTTTTCGTAGAATTTTCAAAAGACTTGCAAAGTAATAATTTTGCATTAATGTGTAGTGATGCATTGAAGTGGGATTGTTTATATACAATTTCCTGTTATATTCGAAAGCAAACATATTTTACTATGTTAATTATTTTTTAGAAAATGTTGATTATTTGATTTGCAAGATTATATTTGGTTCCTTTTCTTTTACACTGTTCCAACTTGGCGATCATCTTCATAAGAAAAAGTGAGCTTTTCTCTATTCCCCATCACATGTAAATTTTGGATGGGTTGTTTTAAAAAAAGGTAAATTTTAAGATGCACCGTTGTAACATTCTCTCTACTCTTCATCCCCCCCTCTGTCCTCCCTGTCTCACCAACGACGTCGGTGACATCCAGAGTTGAGGAATATCTTAATTGTCAGCAAGTCCCGATGAGCTCCAAATATCTTCTCCCTTGAGAAACATTTATTTCTAGTATTTCACTCATTTTAAATTATTGTATCTGATAATGTATTCATAAGATGCGGTAGACATGAATGACAGAAACAACAAACAACTGCGGATGCTCATTTAGAAAGAAAATTTACAACCGAAGCTAGCACGCATAGTTCCTGTGGCTTCTGGTCGGTTCAGCCATTAAAAATAGCATCAAAAATCCGCACCGAGCAGCTTCTATGTGGACCTTATCCACATCGCCGTTCCTCTCTAGCAGTAACTAGCAGGTAGTGCGCGGCGGCACGCCGCGCCACATGGATTGCTAAGCTATTTAGTTTTTTTTTTAATATTTGATAAGTCATCCCAAGACTTATTCATGGGAAAGTAGTTTATACAAGAAAAAGGTACATCTAGTTGGTACATCTACAAGTGATCTACAACATGTAGTGATAATGGGTACTGGATGCATATAATTGCAAAGCTGTTGTTCTTTTCTCAGACCTGAAAACCTGTGATGTTGATCCTCCGGCTTAGTTTGCCTATGTGATGTACTGCTAGAGAGATGAAGCTAGTTCTTCTACTCTTTCTTGGTGGTTTGTTTGCTGGGTAGACAATGTTGAAGTTGTTTTTGGATGCACGTCCTAGCTCTCGATGGACTGACTTCATAGACAATTTTTTTTGAGGATCCTTGTTTGCATAGACCTTTCTTGCCGAAGGCTTGCCTTTTGTTGCTCTGTATTTCTAATTCTTCTTCCTTGGTCTTGCTCCAGTCTCTTTTCATTATTTTGTATTTCTAATTCTTCTTCGTTGGTCATTGTGTGGCTTGCTTTTTGTTGTTCTGTATTTCTAATTCTTCTTCCATTCTTGTGCGGCTGAGCAACTCTTGTACATTGTCCTCGGGGCGTTGTAGTTGTGTGGTTGCATGCCGTGCCATAAGGATTGGTAAAATACTTGTTCTTTCTTTTGTAAGATTTGGTAGTTCATGCAAAGACTTGATTTGTAGCAAAGTGGTTTATACAGAGGAAGAGTACATCTTGTCGGTACATGCATAAGAAATATATGGTACTACGGTACACAGTGGTAGTAGCTAGTTGAGACAAAAACTGCTGAGCTCTCTTATATTACTTTTACTGAGGAAGTAATTTGCTTCACGGACAGGAAGAGATCATCAACCTCTTCATGTGATGGATAAAACTTAGTAACGATTCCATAAAGATCAACCATGACTTATCTGTTGGTCAATACTAAATAGAATAATCTCATAAGAGAGTTCATGGTAGATTAATCTACATAGAGAAAAATAGAGTGCATTTGATGAGGAAAATTCCCAGAATAGAAGGACATCAAAATTGGAAATGTTTGCAGCCCATTATCAAAAGAAGAAAGGGTAAGTACACTTTGCAATGCACATATTTAGCTAACACATGATTAACTTTCTAATTACAGAGGAGCACATTAAACAACCAATTTGATATTCTGTTTATAGAAGAGGCACTCTTGAAGCTATATTTCATTCATCAATACTCGTATGAACATGCAAGCAAAATAGTAGTGTGGTACCCTGAACGGCCTGTGCACAATGCTTACTTCAGGACACTTGTATGCTTCCCAAGACCATACTCCTAATCATAACACAAAAAATTGTGAGAATATCTGCAAATTGTAGATGACATAAGTGCAGCAAACCAAATAGAGATCAATGCAAAGCTTGAAACTCGGTCCCGGAAATTAGCGATCAGCTGAAAAATAATGTGATAAATATCGAAGTATTTCACTCTCATCTCCTGTTTAGGACATCTGGCCCCTCCTCCGAACAACACACCTGCCAGAATGCCTACGACGGCTGAGCTGGATTGAATTAACTTGTACCACATATAGAAGCTAATCTCCATAAGTAAGCTCAAAATATTGAGCTGTATATCTACTACAATAGAGCTGTGGTATAAATAAATACAAACACCTTACCGACTGAACTTGATGAGAAACACTTCTATACATACAAATTCAGAAAAATGCTCTGTACATGTTCACCTTAATGTTTGGAACATTGTGGATATGGATTTTGAATTTTCTTTCCAAGGGACAGCATCATAACCTTAAAAGAAAACAAATGGATAAATGATGCATATGGATGATGTATTCTGTCTGTACGCTTACACTTTTTGATGTAAAATGGAGAACTAATACTGATGGAACTTGTAAAGATGAAATATACCCTTCTCACGGTTAATGGGTTAATACTACAATAAATATTAGGAAAAATACATTAGGCTTAGACGGATTATGTGGAGTGGGACCAATGTTTCCAGCAGTAAAACGGAATGATGGTTCAGATATATACTCACTGTTACTAAGGGAACACATACACACACACCCGATAGAATGTCTACTGTACCAACATTTGTGCACAACAATAGCTTTCTACATTAGAAAAATAATGGAAAACACAACAGAGCTGATATAAGAATCATATGATATCATATCATGTAGTCCTTCTTATGGGATTTATGATATAAGCTGACCATACCATTTTCTGCCATATGAAGAATCACAAAAATAGAAGAGAAATAACACTACCTTGCAGACCTGATTAGACGCCGATAGGTAACCATAATTGATATTGATAACTCAATCTTCAAATGAGCATGTCTAATAGCCTACAGGATGGAAGAATGCATCAAAACACGAAGTCATATCAATGCAAAAGGGACCACAAAATAACACAAAAGAAGGAACAAATCAACCATGCTTCCGAAATAATTTGTACTTGGTAAAGATATAGCTAATACAAACTACATAACCCAGAGCAGAATTAGCAGCTGCAAAAGGTAAAAATAGAACAACCTATTAGTAGCAGCATCATTATCTCTATTACTTTGTTCCATATATTGCAGCAGCACTGTCCTTCTTCACCCAAGCAGCAACACACAAATCACAGCAGCAATAACATACAACTCAGAGCAGCAAACAATTTGTAGTAACCCATATCCCAGCAGTAGCCTCTCTCATATCTGAATCTCTGAATCCCTCACATAGCGGCATGGAAGTAGTAGCACGTAGCACAAAACAGTACCTGCACACACACAACACCATCACCAGGATGTTTGTCCAAATTGCCTTTCAAATTCATTTCACACACTCTCAAATCAATTAACCATGCTTTGTTGAAACAATCAACTCGCCGGTCTTTCATTCTAAACTTTTAGCAAACAAGAGTCTGCGAGCTAACCGTAGTTTTTTTGCCTCAGAATTGTGTGAATGTGTGTTACACCTACCAAACTAATCAAATTGCTACTCATCGATTCCTCGCAGAAAATGATACTCAAAGTATCTTGCTCTCACTATTTTTCAAGTTATAGCAAAAATGAAGCGGCTCTCCTCTGGCGACAGTGGGTGGCTTCAATTCCTCACCTTGGAGCTTTTCCTGGCCAGCATCTCGTTGGGGTTCTGCTGCTGGAACACACTCGGCAGCCATACCCACAGCAGCGTGACTCCTATAACTCCAACTGCAGCCGTTGTATCCTCTCCAACAGCTCCTTCACGTAGTCGATCGTGTCCCCCGGGATCGACGTCCTGTCCATCTGGCCAAAATCAAATCTGCAAAAAGAATAGACACTCAGTTCAATGTACTTCCAGGATTCTACCCCTGGGTTTGCCAAGATCGATGGTTGGTGTTTATTTACCTTGCCGGTCTTCGGTGTTGACGGCCGCTAGCATCGAGAAGGGAAACATGCAATCGCTAGATGAAGCATTCTTTCAGTTTGTGCCTGAACTTGTTAATTCGGTGTATTGACACCATTTCATCCATGATAGTTCCCTGTTAATATGTTCTAATTACTGACATGATCTAATTATCGAGTATATGTTGAATAAAACACAACACTATATAAGTTGTGGGTCAGATGTAACCTGACTGTAAACCATGACAAAATTGAGTTCAAATAGTGCCTCTATTTATCTGAATACTCAAATCCTGGCGATATGCACAAGCTCTGTCGAGCGATAAAAAATACGATTAATAACCCTAAAGGGCGTGTCCGTCCTGCAAGAAAGCATGACAAGCTGCATGATTAAAATTATTTCTTTTTCCGAATGTACAATTTTTCAGAAGTATTCCTGCTAATTGAAGACTGCGTACTTTTTTTTGTTTGTTCATTACCCTAAACTTCCTCACAATTGTGGCCAGATAAAATTTAAATGTAGCTGCAGTTTATGGGGGCGCATACATTACACAAATAATACACTCTGAAATTTAAAAAAGCAAACGGTGATATTTTTCTGCATATACATGATTCCTCAATTTTGCATGAGATTACAACATTTTCCAGTGCGAAAGTTGTTATATCTCTGTTCAAAATAAGTGATCTATATGAAAATAAACAGCTCAAAATTGAGATGAAGCAGAAGAATTTGTATGCTTAGGTTTCTTGTACTCTTTGTGGAGCCATAAAAGTAGCAAGCAAAAAGAATGAAGATGAATACGGAGCTGCATCTCTACTTCACACCTTAAATCGACTCCAGACAGAGGAAGGGACGCGCAGAAGAGAGAAGGGAGAGAATCTCACCTGGACTTGGTTGCTCGTCCGAGGACCTCGCCGGCGAGGAGCAGGAGGCTGCCGAGGGGATCTTGCTCGACGGCTGGGCTCTCCGCGCGGATCACGAGCTAGTGCTCGGGGGTGATACTTGACGGCGTCGAGCGGCGGCTTCTCGTGCGCGACGCGGTGGTCGATGACCGCGAAGCAGCAGGTGCGGTACCGCGAGTCGGCGTCCTTCTCCCGTTGCCCACCCCAGCGCCACCGCCAGCGTCCTCCCAGATCGGCTTGCCCGGCAGGAAGCTGCTCCCCTTCTCCCCGCAGCCCTCCGGAGCCATCGGGCTCTGCACCCTTGAGTCCGAAGCGGCGGCGGCGACCATGCTTTTTTTCTCCATTATGCGGTCATTCGCGAGCCTGGAGGCAGTAGAGGAGAGGTTTTTTTTTAGGAGAGGTGGTTCGCCAAGCGAGGGCTTCTGGCGAGGCGGGCTTTTTATAGGCCCATAAGCGGTTGATGATTTCGCCTGAGTTTTCCAGAGAGCGCATGCACGGACACGCGGAGAGTATGTGGCACACGATCAGTCAAACGTAGATAAATCCAACGTGAAAAACGCAGATAGCTCTAGAAGGGTTACACACGTCGTTTTACCAGGACATCACAAAAAAAATCTAAAAAAACCAGAAAAATGGAACCCTTACGGGCCTAGTATTCTTAGTATGCTTCTCCTTCCTTCTCTATCCATCCATCAACGGCTCTGCTCTCCTTCCCCTCTCTCTTCGTGCTGCATCCACACGCCCACGGTGCTGCTTTCCCCCCTCTCTCTTCTTCCTCCACAACGAACCAAGCATCACTCTCTGCTTGACCGTGGCGCCAGAATCGAGCACAGATGCGCGCGGTAAGCTCCTCCCTCCCCGCCCCTGATCCCCTCTTCCTTTAGCGTTCGTTCTATTGACCCCATCTCTCTCTTTCAATTTCCCAGGCTGTCTCGCCCGTGACCGGGGCTGCTTCGCGTTCGTCGGTAGGTTGCGGCGCTGTTACTGCCCGTATGGGCTCCCAGTGGCCGGGCGTGCACGTGCCGGGGCTGGCTGGGCTCCCAGGAGTCAGCCTCCCCGCCTCCTCCAACATCGCCTGGAGAGGAGCTCCTCTGTGCTTCCTAGACGCCTCCTCCAGCAGGCCAGACAGAGATGCCGCCCCTCTCTTTCAGCTTTTCTCTTTTCCTCTGTAATCTGCCTTCTTCTTCTTCTCTAATCTCCCTTCTTCTCCTTCTTCTATCTCTAATCTCTGCTTTCTCCAGAGAAGGGAGTCGCCACATGGAACACAACCAGAACGCCTTGCCTTGGAGCTCGCTGCCTCCGGCAACCTCTCGGTCGGCCTCGTGCTCCTCCGCCTCGAGCGCCGCCTCCTACCCGTCGTCCATCTCCTGGAGGTGCCTGTCAGGCAGGGGTTGATGCTTATCCTCGACTCTCTCTGTCAGCTCTCTCCTTCTCCAAGCCGAGGAGGATGAATGGGGCTCTTGCAGGTCGGCCGCTACCGCGTTGACTGCGGGCGAGCGCGCGCGACCGACACACACGGCCCCGCCTCTGCTCCTCGTCCTTCTCTAGTCTGGGCAGCGTGCCGCCCGCCTGCTCTCGATCAGATTGGGAGCGCCGCCGCTCGATCCCAAAAAGAATCTCGAACGGTTTTTTCTGAACTTATCGAGAATGCGGGTTGAATAGCGAAAATAGAAGAGTCTTTTATGCAAAAAAAAAGCCATGACGTACGAATCAGATGCGGGACGAAACCAAGAATACCACCTTGCTTTAATATATATATATATATATATATATATATATATATATATATATATATATATATATATAGACGTGGCCTAAGAAACTTATTTGGTTTGACCTCTCGGTAGTGAACTTTGAGCACGTTTGTCAGCAGGGTCAACTTCCCTGAGCAGTAAGAAAGTGGTCGCGTCAGGCTGATGTCACCCATCTCTTTTTATTTTTTCTTCACATTTTGGTTTTCATTTATGCTTTATTTTTTTTATTCATGCATTTTAAAATGTTAAATGTGTATATAATTTTTTAATCATGTATGTGAAAAATATTTGTAACATTTAAAAACTGCCACTCTTTTAAAGAAATGTAAGCGACGTTTCAAAAATGTTTATACAATGTAAAAAATGTCAGCATAATTCAGAAAAATGTTTGGTACATTTTAAAAAGAGTATGTTACATTTATAACTTTTTCTCGAGTTTGAGAAATGTGTTTGTGACATTTTCGAAAAAAGGCTATACAATGGCAAAATAATGTTTGTAATCTTTCATACCACTGAAACATGTACATGTCATTTGAAAAAAAAATTACAATGTTTGTGACATTTTAAAAAATATTTTACAATATAAATAATGATTTTGTAGGTTAAAAAAATGTTTATTTCCATTGCAAAAGGATACCTGACATTTTAACGAAATATTGAAGTGTGTCCAAAAAATGTATGCAGCTGTACAAGACTAGGATCTCCCCCTTCCTTGCGCGGCAGGAGTTGGAGCCGCCTCAGATGCCACTCTCCTTCATTTACAGCTGATTTGTTTCGATGTCACGGGAGGTACTAAAGGTGATGAGAGAGCAGCGGTTGGAGAGGGATGCTAGACTTCATGATGATGCCTTCTCATGGACCCAGTCCGTGCGGGAGCGGAAGGAGGCACTGCATGCGATGGAGGAAGATCTGATCTAGAGATTTAAAAGGGGGAGTTATGCTCATGTTTGTCAAGATCAAGAGGATCGAGAGAAGGAAGGCGCATCTACTTCGAGGGCACAACTTCAGAGAGGGTATGGATGTTGCGGACCTCTCCTTTGCCACCGATGGGTTTCATCCTCTAGGGGAAGTAGGAGGCAAAATTTGAGGATCCTCATTGCAAGGCGAGGTGGGAATGCATCGCGGGGTTGTCTCCGGCTAGTGTTTCGCCTCTTCCAAAACTAGTTGATCACCTGTCTTTTCTGTCATTGGAACCAACAAGGTATTGATGGGAGTATGTGGCTTGCCTAGCGCCAGAGTTGGCCTGTCATTTAATCGTGGGAAGAAGCCAGGTGTCTCGCTAGATGTTCCTAAAAAAAGGGTGCTAGATTCCACCAATGCAAGTCTCTATGGCCATGGAGGTGGAGATGCACATGAATCCCTTGATGGTGTTCGACCAGGGGGTGATTTTGGGCGTGAGGATGATCAGGAGTATCGAAATCCTTATTTGGTCACCTTTGGGGATGCGTTGAATTGTGCTAAGAAGCAAGCTGGGAAGAACAAGTTGAAGAAGCAAAGATCGAGATTGGATGTTGTTGCAAGTTATCTGAAACACAAATGGGCTCAAATTCCTTAGAAGCTGGTGATGTCGTATTTTAGGGATGTGAGCTCTGTTCCAAGTCATAGATCTGCCCCTATTTTGTTTCCTTGTTGTCATTTAGTTGGTAACACTAGTCCATGGTTTCAAATTGTTCGAGGGAAACCTATGGAAGTAGGTATTGGCCCTAATCCTATTTGGTTTCCCATGGAATGGGGTGGATGAGTTCGACGTCCAGCAGTCACTGGACTAGCCACTCACCACTCAATCGCCGACATGAAAAAGATAGAGATTCAGGAGGTGATGTTTTTCTGTGGGAGGAATCTTTTGTTTCAATTCTCACTTAGGGCTATACAAGGCTTGGTGGGGGTGGCCTTGTTTTGGAAAGGGTGATCTAGGGTTAGGAGGCCTGATATTTCACCGACCCTAACCCTAGTTCGCAGCAAAGTTCTGTCATCTCCCATCCCTGGTGTTGTTCCTCCACGGATACTAGGGGTTAGGGTAGTCCGGGTACAACCATGGAAGATCGTTTTGGTCATGAGCATGGGGGTGGAAGTAGACGTGATGGAGGCAGAGGGAATCTTCATTTTGGTCGCAATTTCCAGCACGGGCAATTCTATCAAAATTGGTTGTTGTTTTTTTCATGTCACCGCCAAGGAATTATCAAGGAAACAACTACCAAAATAACTAGTACGCGCGTAGGAATGCCAATTTCAGTGACTGGAGTTTTGATGATGAAACCAGAGTGACTCAATACTCGTGCAAGCCTCCTATGGAGAATAATAACCCCTTTAGTTGCAACATATCAACAGAAGATGCAGGTGGTTTATTCAGTGCAATCTGTGCCAAGTGGAGGTAACACAAAGGGAGGGGTGGCAGTAGTGATGTCGATGTTCAGTCTTCGTAGGCAAGTTCTGGTGGCGCAGCCTCGGTGGGAGGCTCTGCGGTTCCTCAAGCATCTAAAGGCAAGGTACTTGTGGGTGATAAAAGTATTTTTCACAAATATGGGGTTAAGGGCCATGGATCCAAAGCTTGTGATGCGGAAGTAAAGTTTGTGAATTGCAACAAAGAGACACATATTTTTGATTTTTGTGCCTGGATTCACCCAAAAAAAGTACAGCTATGCTAGTTGGTTTTGGAGGGGAAGGTCTAGGTTTTTTTGTTGCAGAACATGCAAAAGATTTGAGTTCTTGAATGTAGAGTGAGGCGATTGCTCTAGTTCGTCAGAGAGAGGAGTGTGATCCTGACATCAATGCTGATGCTTGTCAGGAGCCTAGAAAAAACCTATCCCTTGAGATGGGATTGGAAGACCAAAAATGTCTCATTCAGCCAATTTTCTGTTGGCTGCTCGGATTAGTGAGGTTGTTGTGTATGATTGGGTGCCTTTGAAAGATAGGAATGTCATGATAATTGTTAAACTGTGGAATGACGATTAATTGGCTATGGGTGAGCTGGCTATGGTCTGCGTAGAAGCTAAAGGAGTGCCTAAGAGTATGAAGAATTTTCATGGGCTTTATATGAGATTGGTTCCATGATTGGTTTCAGAGGGTAAGTGGATATGGTGACTACATAGGAACTTGGCTTGGTCAGACCATAAGAGGTTGTGGTCATTCATCAGAAAATACCTATATGGACTAAGCTTACTACACCAAATCTTATGGTCTACCGAGTTTTCTTTGAACTTGAAATGGTTGTACATGATGGATGGTCTAAGAGTGAGGATGAATTATCTTAAGGGTATGAAGATTGGATGGATTTCCAGCATGAGGAAGAGGCTGAAAAAGGTCCAAAAAGAACTAAAACCAGTGATGATGAGGTGGTAGCTAGCCACATTTGTGCAAGTACAAGAACTAAGTTGGCTTTGGAGCAAAGGGCTGCTCCACTGAAAGAACAAGATGAGGCAGATCTGCTTATTTATATATGAAAGAAGTTGGAGGTTCAAAAATGTGGAAAGAATTATGTATATGGTTCTATTTCTATTAATGGAGGGTGACTTCTAGGAATACTAACAATGGGAAAGTAAAGATTTTTGGAGTTGATCCAGAGGATGACGGGGAAGGTTCTTAGTCTCTTAGTTAGGGGGCTAAATTGGGGATTAAGCTGAATGATGATCAAAATGACATGACTACTATTGACAATAACGAAGGGGATTTGGGTGGCGAGAGATATAGTCGAAGGATTGCTCCCAAGAATATGGATGATATACCTTTGCGGGACAGGTCCATGTCTTTGGCTAGAACCAAAAAATTTTGCTGCTTGAAAGGTATATTTTCTGATGTTTCTGATTTACACCCTTATAATGTGAAGTTGATAGATATGGCAGTTTAATAGGGGGTGGATTTATATGTTTCTCTTTATATGGTGAATTATAATCTGAATCTTATTAATTCTGATGAAAAAGCTAGGATTGAGATGTTTTTAGCTAGCAAAAGAGAATTATCTATTACTCCAATGGAAACCAAGATCTTATATCCAGATGATGTAGAATCAATTCTATTGGAACTATTACACACGAGCAGAGAAAGGTATGATGATTATGATCCCATGGAAAGGTTTTCTTATGATATGGTTGGGTATAGAAAGGGTGGATTTATAGCAAACAATACTCTTTCTGAGGTTGTTGCGGTTAAAACACCAGTAAAGACTGTTGAGAAAGAAAAGAAAAAAAGAAATCCTTGTGATTTACTTACTTTTTTTCTACCAAAATCTTGAGGGACTGGCTTGGAATTGTAGGGGGGTTGGGGATGTTGAGAAAAACAATTTCATTAGGGAAAAATCAATAAAAATAGTTGGACTTTGTGGTCATTCAAGAGACAACGAGAATTGATTTTACACAAATGGAATTGTCTAGCATAAATGGTCAAGAATCTTTTGACAAGACTTTTCTACCTTGCAGGGGTGGGTCTAGAGGTAGTTTAGTAGGGATTAATAATGGCGCACTTTGGTTAATGATGAGGTAGAATTTCGTGATTATTTTGTTAAATGAAATGTTAGGAATGTGGTAGATGGTTTCTGTTGGGGCTTGCTTATTGTTTATGGAGATGCTCAACCTGTTGGGAAACCTAAGTTCTTGGTTGACCTTGTGCACCTGCTTAAAAACTCCAGGAATCCTTTGCTAATTGGTGGAGATTTTAATATGACAAGGAAAGCTAGTGATAAAGAACCCAGGGGTTATACTAAATGGAGTATTCTTTTTAATTCAATAATTTCTTGGGGGGAAATGATGGAATTACCTCTAGCTGGTAGAAACTACACCTGGTCCAATAATAATAAGGACCCCACTTATGCTTTATTGGAAAAGGTTATGATTTGTCCATTTTGGGAATAAAAATTCCCACTTGTCATGTTAATGCTCTAACTAGGGGTCTCTCAGACCACACACCTCTCTTCATATCATCTCAGGAGCTACCTAAGAGACCTTATATTTTCAAGTTTGAGAATTCTTGCTTTCAATGGCCTGACCAGATTAGTTAGTGAGGAAATTATTGGGTAAACAATATCCTGATGCTTCCCTTATTAAAGAATGGCAAGTGAGAGCTAGAGCTCCGAGGAAAGCCTTGAGAGGTTGGAATTGGAATGTGGATGCAGTTTACAGTAGGCATAAAAAGCACCTTGTTGAGGAAATTGATAGAGTGGATAAACTGGAAGAAATTAGTTGTTTAGATTTTGAGGACAGGCTCTGTATGCAGAACTGCCAGAGGGATTTCAGGATTTGAAAATTAGTTTGAAAGAATAAGAGATTAAATGGCTTTAGAGATCTCTTGAAAAGGAAATGTTTGATGTGGACTCAAAATCAAAATACTACCTGCTAAGAAAATGGTCGGCACAGGAAAACAAAATCTTAAAACTAGTACAAGATGAGGGGGTGATTGAAGGTTGGGATAATCTTAAGGATTATATCACTAGATTTATAAAAAGCCTTTTTTGGTGAACCCAAGATGCCATCCTTAACTATGCATCATACTGGGGTAGAGGTTTTCAATTAGGAAGAACAAAAATTCCTTACTAGAAAGTTCTCCCTGGATGAACTCAAAGAAGCTATTTTGGGGATGGAGAAAAATAAAACTGCTGGTCCTGATGGTTTTAATATTGGATTCTACCAACACTTTTGGGAGATACTTAAAATGGATTTATTTGCCCTTTTGGAAGAATTTGAATGCACTGGTTTCTTCAATTTTGACTTTCTTTGTTATTTTTTGGTTTTGTCTTGTGATTCTTCTTGGTTTTGTATTCTTTCATTTCATTTGCTTTTATTTTTGTTTCTTTTTTTCAGTTTGATTGAGGTTACCTTTTTTCTAACGTATGTCTACTTTCTGTACACAATGTACATTTGTAGCGCACGCGTGAAACATTTTTTCATACACTTTGGACAATTTTGAAATACATCATGTACATGTTTTAAAATACATATTGTGATACCTTGTAACATTTTCCAAATATATGTTGCACATTTTTTAACAGTAATAAACATTTCTTTAAATTACACGAGCATTTTTTTGACATTGTATATTCATTTCTAAGAAAATTTACCAACATTTTTTGGACACACTTGAATATTTCGTTAAAATGTCACGTACACTTTTTAATGAAAATAAACATTCTTTTGCCTACGAGAATATTAATTATATTATATGTTTGAAAATTGTCAAGAACATTGGAAATTTCTTTAAAATGTCATGTATATTTTATTAGCGGTACGAAACATTTTACTTAATTTACAGGAACATTGTTTACATTCTACACACTTTGTTGAAAATGTCACAAACACAATTTTGAAACGGGAGAAAAATTTCTAAATGCAGCGTACATTGTAACATTATTCTGAGTTATGCAGACCTTTTTCTACATTGTATAAACATTTTATAAATATCTCTTACATTTTATAAGCATGCGATAGTTTTTAAATGTCACAAACATTTTTCTATGCATGTTTAATATTTTAAAATGCATTCCAATTTTATTTAAAGTATTTTCGTATCTATATAAAAAAATAGTAAAAACAAATACAAAACCCTAAAATGTGAAGAAAAAAATTGAAAAATACATGGGTGCCATCGGCTTAACGCGGCCTCTTTCGTATAGGAATGGCCCACCACAACTCCCTACAGGTGAGCCTGAAGTGGGCGTCGATGGCGGTGGCACATAGCCGTGCCCCTTGTTCTCGAAATCACTAGTTAATGAGTACTCATTGTAAAGATCACTCTCACCTTCCCAGGTTGCGACAAATGGCACTTTGCATGTGCGCCACTTACCGCAATTTGGGAGTTTCCCTTTTTTTCGTAAATTCGTTTATTCAAAATGTTTTATCTCTTAAACCGTGAGTCCAAATGTCGAACCGTTTTCACCATTGGATTCCTCGCGTCGAGATCTTCAAGATTAGATCATATGTTGATAGGTTTTGACGAGAAAAAATTCACGAAAAAAACGGACAAAAAAACCGAACCGAGAGCATGAGTTTTTTTTCATTTCCGAAAGAGGCACGCATGTGCCTCTCCCGAAATCACAACCCTGCCTCTCACGGAAGGAAAAAAGAAGAGAAAACGGGTTTCTTTTTTCGTTTCCGAGGAGGCATGTCCGTGCCTATTGTGAAAGCACAACCATGCCTCTCGCGGAAGCAAAATCGTGCCTCTTATGAAAGAAGAAAAAGGAAAAATCGCTATTTTTTCCGTTTTCGAGAGGCACGTCTGTGCCTCTCGCGGAAGCAAAACCGTGCCTCTCTCGGAAAAAAAAAGAAATCACATTTTTTTTTTGTTTCCGAGAGTCACGCACGTGCCTCTCTCGAAAGCAAAACCGTACCTCTCGCGGAAGGAAAAAACAAAGAACACGTTTTTTTCATTTCCGAGAGGCACGGCCATGACTCTCGCGGAAGCAAAACTGTGACTCTCACGAAAGAAGAAAAAAAGAAAACATGTTTTTTCGTGCAAAATTTTTGGGTCCAAAAGTTAGGGCAGTTCTTTTGCTAGCTTTTTTGGGCTTCCAGAATAAGCTGCCCCCTACCCAGCTTATTCTAGAAGCCCAACCAATATTTTCTTTTTAGAAGCCTACTAGTCAAGTCTCAACTACTAGGCTTCTAAAAAAATAAATTTGTTTGGGCTTCTAGAGAAGCTACGTAGGGGCAGCTTACTGCAGCTTATTCTAGAAGCCACTAAAAAAACTGGCCCTTAAGGAAGACCGATGAAAAACCGAAACTACGAAAAAACCCGGAAAAAATCATTTAAAAAGCCGAAAACGGTGCGGAAAAAATAAAGATAATAAAATCCAGAGGGAGCTTCCAGAGCGCCCACACGTGACGGGCGGCTGAGAGCGCCAAGTAACGTTGATCGTTGTGAGGCTCCCGAAGGAGTGCTCATTAATTAGTTGCTCTCCCTTGTTCTCCGGCTCAGGGTAGTTGACCCTGCCGACAAATGGGCTCAAAGGCTACTACGTGGGGTGTCAAAGCAGTTAATTTTCTTGGGCCAGATACGGCAAAAAGGGACGGAGGCCTGGCACAAAGACCGAACTTAAACTGAGCATTTTCTTGTCATGGCACAGAAGTGCCGACGATGAGATATGACAGCGTATCTTCCGTAATTACCCGAGGTCCTTTTTACATTGTCAAACTAGAAAATTTACGAAATATATTGAAACCGCTAGTTGTACGTAATAGAAACCGTTAAAATTGATATGACTATTTTTGGGCCAGCGGATGTTTGGTCTATGATGAGGAGCCGGATTTGATTCGGTTGAATCTAGAAATTTTTGAAAAGCTAATTGTGGTAATATTTGCTAGAAAGCAATCCTTATATGGAAAAATGTACTAGTATTTTTTATAGAAACAAACTAGACACATGGAATTGCATGAAATTCGTCGAGTCGCGATGGGGATGCAAGAGTATGCGTCCCGCAACACAAAAATGGGAGGGGTGAGAGGCTCAACCAGGTTCGCAAACAATCATGGGTGGGGGTGGGGGGACTGGTCCAATGTGGAGAAACACACAAAAGGCTCCTTACCATTGTGATCAAGGTTGTGTTTGGATATGGGAAATTTTGGGTAAGCGAGGAAGCGGTGGAGGTTGCACACAAGGGGATTAGGCAAAGGAGGTTGCATATATGGCAGGGTGGGACTGAGGGATTTGGAGTATTTAGTATTTTTGCAGGCCCACCCTTGAGGGGGATGGGTGGCCACCTAGGCCTCCAATTGGAGGGGGAGGGGCTCGGGTATATAGGCCGACTCAATTGTAATCTGAAGAGGGATATTGTAGTGCTTTGTTAGATGGGCCTAACTCAAGCAACAATATAACGAGTTGTGGTTGCCATAGCGGTTGTTGCTGCTGCTGCTGCTGGACTCCATGATGAGTTAGGAACGCACGGGCGGAATCATTATCTAAGGGGTAGCTTGCAAAGGTAACCCCAAACCCTCTAGGATGATGATAAGTGATGCAGCGCATGTGCGCCACTTTATGCCACCACGGAGTTTTGATGTGTTTTCTCACCAACGCGTGAGGATGGAAGGTTGGTTGTTAGTGCTTTCTATTTTTGGCTAATTACATCTGATCCCCTAGTTGGGCCACACCCATTTGTGGGGTTACCTATGCTCTGGTTTTATTCCTTTTACATTATTCTTTTGTTTTTCCTTTGGGTTTTCTTTGTTTTTTCACCGGTTTATCTTTTTTGTACTGTTATACTTTGTTTTCTCATTGGTTTTCTTTGGTTTATTCTTTCTTCATTATTTTTTTTGTCTTCCTTAGTTTTTTTTTGTTTTCTTTGTAGTCTTTGGTTTTTTTCCATCTTTGTCGGTCTTCATCAGTTTTCCTTTATCTAACATGCGTCTACTTTCTCTCAGTACACAATTTACATTTGTAGAATATGTATGAAATATTTTTTTTGATACACTTGGACTATTTTCAAATATATGATGTATATTTCTGGAAATAAATATTTTAGAGCACATTCTCGAATATGGGATAACATTTTCCAGATACATCTATTGCAATTTTAACAACAATAATTTTTTTAAAACTAGACAAACATGTTTTTTAACAATGTATAAAAACTTCAAAAAAAGAATTACGAACATTTTTGTACATACTTCAATATTTCTTTAAAATATCACATACACTTTTGTAGTGGAAATATTTTTTTTAACCTACGAGAACATTACTTATATTTAGAAAAAAAACATAATTTCAAGAGCATTGGAAATTTTCTTTAAAATGTCATGTACATTTTTTAGTGTATGACACATTTTTTACATTATATAAAAAATCTTTTAAATTGTATACACTTTTTTTTTAAAAATCACAAACATATTTTGAAACTCGTGAAAATTTTCTAAATGTAATGTACATTTTTATGAATGTATGAACCATTTTATTAATTACATGAACATTTGTTCTCATTGTAGAAACATTTCTTAAATGCTACTTACAATTTTTAAACATCACAACATTTCCATATACATGACTAACATTTTTATACACATGTTTAACATTTTCAAATGCATGATTCACATTTTTTAAATTTATGTAATTTTTTTGTAATACATATATTTAGATTTTCTTGAAATATGAAATGAAAACATGAAGAAAAATTACAAAACATGGTTGACGTCAGCCTGACGTGACCACTTCCTTACGGGGCCGACCAGAAACAGCTCACCTTGTGCTCCGCTCGTGGAAGTTGACCACTACCGGGGTGGTCGAGTTCCTACCAGGAGCTCCTATAGCCAAACCCTATTTGGCGCCTTAAGCGTCCGATATAGGATTAATGGTACAGGGCGCACACCCCCCTTGTCCACGCTGGGCCGGCCCAAAGTCCTTTCTTTCGGACTTAAAGACGCAAAAAAGAAGGCGTGTACTAACCAACTGGCCATCTGTACGTGCCGTGTTTAGTTGTAGGTTTTCACCCTTTACTTCTTTCTCTCCTCCTTTTTTTCTATTTTTATTTCATTTCCATTTTACCCTTTTCTATCATGTTTCCATAATACAAGAACGTACGTTTCAAATTCATGAACTTTATTCTAATTCGATGCTTTTTTTCGAATTCAATCCGATGAACTTTTTCAAATTCAATGACCTTTTTTCAATACTGATGAACTTTGTTTTCAAATTCGATGAACTTTTTTCAAATTCAATGAACTTTTTCGAATTTGACGAACATTTTTCAAAAACGATGAACTTTTTTTACAATTTAATGAACTTTTTTCAAATTCTATGAACTTTTTCCAAGTTTGATGAACTTTTTCCAAATCTGATGAACTTTTTTTCGAATTCGATGAACTTTTTTCAAAGTCGATGAACTTTTTTTCAAACCGATGAACTTGTTATCGAATTGGATGAACTTTTTCAAATTTGATGAACCTTTTTTTCAAATTTCGGGATTTTTTATGAAATTATTGTACAGTTTTTAATTCATGTTTTTTCGTTGTTTTTGCGGATTTTTTCTTTTTTTAATCAACAAGGCTTTATTGACCAGCGCTTGCAAGAAAACAAAAGGCTACGAAAGGAGCAAGTAGCGATCGAGCGAGCGAGCAGCGATCAAGCGAGCAGGTCGAGCGAGCAGCGATCAAGCGAATGGGCCGCGGCCCACCCTGGGCGCGCGTGAGCGCCAGGACAGCGATCTGGCGCTGAAGGCGCTAACGAGGAGGTCTCGCTCCTATACGCCGCACCTTGCGGCAAAAGGACGCCCCTTCGCACAGGGACGAACCAATTAGGCCGGCCCTTGGCAGACACCGCTGGTCTGTAGCGCAACAGAAAAAGGAAAAAAGAAGCTCTCCAGCGGAATCGAACTGCAGACTTCTCAGTAACGAGGGCCTGTTCGATTGCCATGCGAGCTGATGATGCTTAGTGACCAATTTGCAGCGCTAACTTCTAAGAACTAACAAAAGTGCCAGAACTCTAACACATTTTGATTTTATTCGAACAAATCTTGGAAATTATAAACAATTTTCTAAAAGTTAAATAATGTTTCAAAGTTCGAACATTTGTCAAACAACACGAACAAAAATTTGAAACTCCAAACAATTTTTTCAATATGTGAACAATTTTAAAAATAGGAACATATTTTCAAAACTTCTGAACAAAATTTGAAAACATGAATTTTCGAATATGTGTACATTTTATAAAAATGCGTACAATTTTTTAAAAAATACGAACAATTTTTGAAAAAGGAGAACAAATGTGGAATTCCAATTTCTTTTTGAAAATTTGGACAAATTTGAAAATGCGAACATTTTTTGGAAATCACGAACAAAATTTAAAAAAGGGAACAAATGTGAAATTCTAAAACTTTTTTGAAAATTTGAACAAATTTGAAAACATGAACATTTTTTGAAAATCACGAACAAATTTTGAAACAGCGAATAAATTTTCAAAATACAAACCAATTTTGTACATTTTTTGAAAAGAAGAACATGTCTGTTGAAACCTGAACAAATAAATTCGAACATTTTTTAAAGCCGAACAAAGTATTGAATATATTGAACTTTTGTCTGAAATTGCGATTTTTCTAAAACAATAATAAAAGAAAGAAAGAAAAAGAATAAACGAAATGAAAAACGCGAAAAAAAGAAACAGATAATAGCTAATCTCTTGCATGAATAGGACGCAGCTCGACCAGTGGGAGGTTTGAGGTTCTATTCCTCGCTCTTATCTTTTTTGGGGGGATTTTCTTTGTATGAAACACCCATCATGGGCCGGCGCATGAACGATCGATGGGTGTGCGGGAGGTCGACATTTTGCCGCAGAATGCGGCGAATAGGGTTTTCCGTTCCTACCTGCCGCACTATGTGGCAGAATGGCGGGGTTTCACGCGGGCAGTCCTCCGCCTGGGCCGTCCCACCTACGTGCTGATTCTTGTTTTCTGTCGTGCGAAAAAAACATTCGCGAGAGGCAGGATTCGATCCTGAGACCTCGCACTACGCAAGCTACAAACCACAAGCGGATAACCAGTCCACCAGACATAATCTACTAGAAATACAGGCGCAAAATTCAATAAGAACAAATATCAGTCGTTGAGACTTGGAAAACATTTGTAAAACTTTTTTAAAATTGCGAACATTTTTTAAATGCCATTTTTTATATATTACAAAGTCTTTTTTCAAAAGTAAACCATCTTTGCAAATCCATTTTTTATAAAAAACAGAACAAAAAAATTCGAACATTTCTTGAAATTACTGAATATTTCCTGAGATTATGAATACTTTATAATTTTGGAACAAAAATTTGAAACAGGACCATTTTATAAATTCAGAATAACAAGTTAAAAATATGAACCATTTTTTCAAAATTCCGAACAAAATACGTATTGGTATGCTTTTTTGTAAATGTAAACTAATTTGAAACATTTGAACATTTTTGAAATTGCGAACAAAATGTTGAAACCATGTACATTTTTTTAAGGATGAACATTTTTATGAAAAAATGTGAACAAATTTTTAAAAGACAAACATTTTTTAGTAAAATGCACACATTTTATAAATACCCCAAACATATTGTGAATTTGTGAATAAACTTTAAAAACATGAACAAACTTTGAAAACAAAGAACGATTATTGAAATCCAGAACATTTTCTTAATTTGTGAACAATTTTTAAAAATATGAACTATTTTTAGTTTGTGATCAAAATTTTAAAATGGGAAATCTTTTCGAAATTCTTGAACAATTTTTTGAAATTTTGAACCAAATTTTAAAAATAAAATAGTTTCTCAAATGTTGAACAAATTTATCAAATTATAAAAAATCCAAAATATGAAATTTTTGACAATAAGCTAACAATTTTTGAAATTCTAAACTTTTTTCAATTTTGAACATTTTTTTATTTCCGAACAAAAACTGAAAATAGTAACATTTTGTGAAATTTGGAGTAAATTTTGGAAAATGTGATTTTTTTAAATAATTTATGAACATATTTTAAAAACGGAAAAAAAGTAAAAAAAATGAAAGAGGAAAGAAAAGAAAAATAGAAACCGAAAAAGAAGGAAAAAAATAAACGAAAAATAAAACATAAAAATAAAAAACGGAAGAAAACCTAGAAAACCCGAAAGGAAACATCACAGAAAAAACTCGGTTCATGGAACCTTAGAAGGTTCCCAAAACCGTTGGCCGCACATCAAGTGGGCCGGCCCATGTCTTGTCGCTCGCATACTTCCCATGTGCGAAATCCGGACAATTTGCCACAGAGAGCGGCGAATAGGGTTTTCCCCGGGGTGGGTATCAAACTAGTTAATTTTCTTGAGCCACAAGCGCCTAAATGGGCCAGAGGCCTAGCACATAGACCGAACTTTGAGAATTTTATTCTCATGCCACAAGTACTAACGATAAGATATGATGGTGTATCTCTGTAATTACCTGAGATTCTTTTACCATGGTCGAAAGAGAAAGTTTAGGAAATAAATTGAAGCCGCTAGGTGTACAAGAAAGTAGAAGAATCCATTAAAAAGTAATATAATTTTTTGGGGGTAGCTGATGTTTGGTCTATGATGAGGTGCAGGCCTAATCCAGTTGAATCTCGAAAATTTTGAAAAGCTAATTGTGGTAACACCTGCTGGAAAGCAACCCTTACATGCGAAAAATGTACTAGTATTTTCTAGAAACAAACTAGGCAATAGGAACGACAAAAAATCCGCAGAGTTCGCAATAGGGTGGAAAGAGTATGTGCCCCGCAACTCAAAGACAAGAGAGGGTGCGAGGCTCAACCTGGTTCGGAGGTGATCATGGGCGGAGGTGGGGGAGGACCGCAAAGGCTCCTCACTAGTGCGATGGTGGTTGCGCTCAGATATGGGAAATTCTTGGTAAGGGAGGGCGCGATGGAGGCTGAAGACGGGGGAGAGGCAAGGCTACATATATGACAGGAAGGGGGGAGAGGTGAGGCTACATATATGACAGGAAGGGGGGAGAGGCGAGGCTACATATATGAAAGGAAGGGGGGAGAGGGGTTTCAAGCATTTAGGGTTTTTGCAGGCCCATCCCTGAGGTGGGAGGGGCGGCCACCTGGGCTTTAAATTGGAGCGATGGGGGAGGGGGGGGGGTTGCTCGGGTATGTAGACCGATATGTGTTAGGCATGCACAATTGTAATCTGAAGGGGAAAATTATAGTGCTTTGTCGGTTGGGCCTGACCCAAGTGTTAGAAGGGATAGAGAGGGTTGGTTGGAATTGATGTTTATTGGTTGAGCCTCGTGGGCATATATATAGGAGTACAATGACCAACTTGGAGTACAAGACAAGACAGGAACAAGTCCTAGTATATCCTATACTTCCTAATAATCATAATACTCAACACCCCCCCCCCTGCCCGAGGAAGTCCTGGATTAGGGGGTCCTCGGACGGCCGGACCATGTACTTGTGCCGGACTGTTAGACTATGAAGATACAAGATTGAAGACTTTGTCTCGTGTCCGGGTGGGACTCTCCTTTGCGTGGAAGGCAAGCTTGGCAATTCGGATATGTAGATCTCCTTCTCTGTAACTAGTCCTGGCCATCGCAGGCCCGGCCCTAAAATCCAGGCCGGCCCGATGGGCTTGCTCGTGGGCCAGGCTTGGGCCTAAGTTTTGAGCCCATCAGCAGGGCCTGGACGGGCTTGGGCTTGGCATATTGGCATTTTAAGGAAGAGTCCCGGCCCACGGCCCTAAGCCCTAAGGGCTTTTGAGGGCTTTTTACCAGATGGGTCGGGCTTGGGCTTGAAAAGTAGGCCCGATGGTAGGGCCTGGGCCTCAGTTTTCTTGCCGTGGGCTTTTTTAGGCCCGGCCCAAGCCCGGCCCGGCCCGTCCCATGGCCAGATACTGTGTAACCCTAGCCCCCTCCGGTGTCTATATAAACCGAAGGGTTTAGTCCGTAGGACAACAATAATCATAATCATAGGCTAGGTTCTAGGGTTTAGCCTCTACGATCCCGTGGTAGATCAACTCTTGTAATACTCATATCATCAAGATCAATCAAGCAGGAAGTAGGGTATTACCTCCATCGAGAGGGCCCGAACCTGGGTAAACATTGTGTCCCCCCTCCTGTTACCATTAGCCTTAGACGCACAGTTCGGGACCCCCTACCCGAGATCCGCCGGTTTTGACACCGACATTGGTGCTTTCATTAAGAGTTCCACTATGTCGTCACGATAAAGCTTGATGGCTCCTTCAATCATATGCAACGATGTGATCCAGGGTGAGGTTTTCCTCCCCGGACAGATCTTTGTATTCGGCAGCTTCGTACTGCGGGCCAACTCGCTTGGCCATCTGGCGCAGATCGATAGCTACGCCCCTAGCCATCAGGTCAGGTTTGGAAGCTTGAACTACACTGCCGACATCCATGGAGACTTGATCTTTGACGGATTCGAGCCCATGACAGGCGCGCCGTACAATCACGATGAACATGACTTAGATCTATCATCGGACAACATTCAAGAGAACGCACCTGCAGCTGCCCTGGCCTTAGATCCGGAGCAGATCGTGCCATCCGAGGACGGGTGGATAGACCCTGCCTCGAAGTCCGGACACTCATAGGCGATAGAGCCGAACACAGACTTCGCCTCCAATGAGGTCTGTGTCATCGGACCCTCGGACTCGTCTCCGGCAATGGGCTCCAAACCACGTGCATCCGTGCCTATCAAATCTGATTGGTCAGTGATCATAGAGTTTACCTCCGCGGATATCTTTCAGCACTCGCCCTTGGGCGACATGCTAAATTCACTGAAATCTCTCTCCCTGTCCGGAGACTCTTGGCCGAACTATGTCCGGCTCGAGTGGGAAGCGGACGATGAAGAAATTCGTTCCCCACCCACCACCCACTTAATAGCCACTATCGACAACTTAACCGACATGCTTGATTTCGACTCTGAAGACATTGACGGTATGGACAATGATGCCGGAGAGGAACAGGAATCACCACCCTCAGGGGCGCTGGACAGCCACCTCATCATATGATATATATATATGGTGGACACCCCCAAAGAAAGCGATGGCGATGAGGCAACAAAGGATAATCCCCTTGAGAAGCAATCTAAGCAGCGGCGTCATCGGCGCCGCTCTAAGCCTTGTCATAGCAAAAATAGCGATACCGGCACAAGAGACAATAACACTCCGGATAACGCCGAGGACGAAAACAATCCCGGCCAGCCAGGCTTCGAGCAGGCCGAACGGAGGATGGGCAAGCTAGCCCTAAGGAACAGGCAATGGATGGAGAATCAGAGGATGACAATTACATGCCCCTCTCCGAAGACGAGGTGAGCCTCGGCGATGAAGAATTCATCGTGCCTGAGGATCCCATCGAGCAGGAGCGCTTCAAGCGTCGGCTTATAGCCACTGCAAAAAGCCTGAAGAAAAAGCAGTAGCAGCTTCAAGCTGATCCAGATCTGCTAACTCATAGATAGACTGGGGTCCTGGCAGCCGAGGAATACGGACTTGAGCACCCAACCAAAAGTTACCCAAAGCGCAGGTTGCTACCTCAACTCGAGGAGAAGGCATTAAAGCCTACACTACCAGCGCATGATGTGGCTGACCGGCCACCTCGTGGCCGAGACAAAGCGGTGTATCAGCCCGAAGTCCAACCCGCACCCCGTCGCCAAACAAGCAAAAACACGAAGGCCCGGGGCTACACGCATGACCTGCGAGACAAATTGGAAAACAAAGCAGGACAATCAAGATCGATAAACGGATCACGGGGGTGCGCCCCAACGCGTGACGATGACCGTCACGCCGGATATACCAAAAAAAATATCCGGCTGGACCGAATACAACAGACCAGACTCATTTGAACTGCGTCATGATGTAGCCCGGCATAGAGGCGCCGCACACCCCATATGCTTCACTGATGAAGTAATGGATCATGAATTCCTAGAAGGATTTAAGCCCATGAATATCGAGTCATACGATGGGACTGCAGACCCCGCGGTATGGATAGAAGATTTCTTTCTCCACATTCACATGGCCCGCGGGGATGATCTACACGCCATCAAGTACCTCCCACTAAAACTCAAGGGACCGGCTCGGCATTGGCTGAATAGTTTGCCGGCAAACTCCATTGGAAGTTGGGAGAACCTGGTTGATGCATTCCTGGATAACTTCCAGGGCACTTATGTGCGACCACCGGATGCTGATGACTTAAGTCACATAACCCAACAACCCGGAGAGTCAGCCAGGAAATTCTGGACTAGGTTCCTAACTAAAAAGAACCAATTTTTCGACTATCCGGATGCCGAAGCCCTAGCGGCCTTTAAGCATAACATCCGTGACGAGTGGCTTGCCCGACATCTTGGCCAGGAAAAGCCGAAGTCCATGGCAGTCCTCACGACACTCATCACCCGCTTTTGTGCGGGCAAGGATAGCTGGTTGGCTCGTAGAAACAACACAAAAAGTAATCCTGGCACATCAAAGGCCAAAGATAGCAACGGCAAGCCCCGACGCAACAAACACAAGCGTCGCAAAAATGGTGATACCGCCGGAGACACGACAGTCAATGCCGGATTCAGTGGCTCTAAGTCCGGTCAGCGGAAAAAGCCATTCCAAAAGAACAATTCGGGCCCGTCCAGTCTGGACCGCATATTCGACCGTCCATGCCAAATTCATGGCACCCCAGGAACACCAGCCAATCATACTAACAGAGAATGTTGGGTCTTCAAACAAGCCGGCAGGTCAGGTGCCGAATATAAGGGGAAGGAGTCTCAAAGCGATGACGACGATGAGGAGCCCCGATCACCAAACGCAGGAGGGCAAAAGAAATTTCCCCCGCAAATCAAAACGGTGAATATGCATGATAAACGCCACCCACATTCCCAAGCTGGAACGGATGTGCACTCTTAGGGATGTCGACTTAACAAAGCCAGTCGCCCCACAATATACACTATGGCCGATCACTTTCGACCGTACGGATCGTCCGGTCAATACTAATCAGGGCAATTCAGCCGCACTAGTCCTTGACCCAATAATTAACGAATTACACCTCACACAAGTCCTCATGGACGGAGGCAAAAGTCTAAACCTGCTGTATCAGGACACAATGCACAAGATGGGCATTGATCTTTCGATGATCAAGCCCACTAAAACCACCTTTAAAGGTGTTATACCAGGTGTGGAGGCCTGGTGTACAGGCTCCATCACTCTGGAGGTAGTCTTTGGATCTCCGGACAATTACCGCACCGAAGAGTTAATCTTCGACATCGTCCCTTTTCGCAGTAATTATCATGCACTGCTCGGACGAACCGCGTTTGCTCGATTCAATGCGGTGCCACATTATGCCTACCAAAAACTCAAGATGCCCAGTCCGCGCAGCGTCATAACAGTTAACGGCATGGCCGACCCCCCC
>NC_041389.1:684054410-684066637 GCF_002162155.2 Triticum dicoccoides | reverse complement strand
CAAAGAGTATACCACCGCCTTAGCAGCAGAAGCAACAAGTGGCATCTTTCAATCGAACCTCGAGTCGACAGCCAAGCTCTCGGACACCGTCAAGGGAGTCCAAGCTACTTTGCGGCAGGATAACCCGGCTCATTTGGAACTCAATTAAAACACTCCGGCAGTAAACGGAGGCACAACTAGGATATGCCATACAATGCGGCTTGACCGCTCCGTGGCACACAAAATATCTTTTTGCACTTTCTTTGCAGGTCCACTTTCGCGTAGGCCAGGATTGGCGACATGGAAGCAGATCGAATGCGTAAGGGAATCCTTAGATATTCTCCTTGATGACCATCCGATTACACTTCGGATCCGCACACAGCCTCCTCTCGCCTGATCTCAGCAGGTTCCAAAGTCATATTTCTTTTTATCACATTACTTGTATTCGTACGCATCAACGTGTTATTCAATTACAACATGTGGCTTTATATGACGCTTATCTGCTGTTGTTTCTTATTGACACTCTTTGTCAAATGGCATCCATACACCACGATATGCCTTCATATGCCAGGGGCTTCATTGTCCCCATAATATGGCAATAAAGTCGAAACACCCTAGCGGTCGTTCGGCACCCCGAACTTATAGCATTATATGCATCAGCTCCGAATCATGTCTTGGGTCAATAGTTGGGTTTGCCCGGCTCCCATGTTTTCCTGCCTTATGTTCCGCTATATCGGCTAAGGCGGCACAGGGAGAACTACTGCGATTGTGTCCCGGTTCTTTCGGACGAGCGCCTTAGTAGAGAAAGCCGAAAACTGACTGTCATGATACGGCGAGAGATGGTCAGCTGTTCGAGAGGTTGTAAAATCTTTAAGGATTTCTTCCGCATTATGCGATAACTTATGCAGCGTGCGACGGGTCGGCTTTTCTTCCGATCAGGTGCTTATAGAGCCCCTCGTGCGGTCTTCCGAACACCAGGGGCTGCGCCTACCTTCCTTTTGTCAAACTTCTATGGCTAAGTGAGAGTGATAAAGCCTTATAGTCCGATTGCCTGGTTCGTTGCACTGAACACCTCCTTCAAGGACCCAAAACTGGGATAAAAGAGTGCTCAGGTTTATCCCGAACACCCTCGTACTTCCTACGTGGGGGCAGAAGCCGACGACTGGCCAACTCTCAGGATTAATATATAAAACGGCCAGGCAGGAGGAATTTTTTTTCAAATAACGAGCAGTAAATAATATAAATGACCTTGTTTAACATTACAAAGGACAACATGACTGTATTCATGGAAATATAATGTCCTTGGTGCATTGCTCCGCCGCAAGGCGGGATCCCTTCAGAACACTATCATAATATAACTCAGGCTTGTGGTGCTCCTTCCCCTCCGGTGGTCCCTCGGTCATCAGCTTTTCAGCATCCATCTTCCCCCAATGCACCTTTGCATGGGAAAAGGCCATTAGCGCACCCTCCATACAGACCGACCGCTTGATGACTTCGAGTCGAGGGTAGGCACTCACAAGCCGCTTCACGAGCCCGAAGTAGCTGCTTGGAATCGGCTCGGCGGGCCATAGCCGGATAAGTAAATCCTTCATGGCTAGTTTGGCCGCTTTATGCAGTTCGATCAACTGTTTCAGCTGATCGGCAAATGGCACCGGATAATTCGGCGCCAGATACTGCATCCAGAAGAGCTTCTCTGCAGTGCTCCTTTCTTCGGCTCGGTAGAATTGGGCAGCATCAGATATGCTGCGTGGCAGCTCGACAAATACCCCTGGAGAAATCTGACTTCAAATTAGTAAACATGATTTTCTCCTTTAAAATACCCACTTTGCATAGAAAAAGCCTTACCAGCCGCGATCTTCCTTGCTTCCTGGATTTCCTTCAGGGCGCCTTGGGCTTCCCCCCAGGCATCACTTGCGGCTTGGCGAGCTTGGGAGATTTTGGATTCTTTCCCTGATAAAATCTGCTCCAAGGTCTCGCATTTCTTCATGGCCTCTTGAAGCTCTTGCTCAGCTTCAATAATCCTGGCCTCTTGCTTTTCGTGAAGAGCCTGCTCTACGGCTGCCTTCTTCTCGGCTTCGGCCACAACCTTCTTAAGAGCCTCAATTTTGGCCGTCGCTCCTAGAGCGCATCATAAAAATATTTTCATCATACTAACTCATTCATTCACGCTGAATGAGAACAAGGTTTCTGCATACCTTGGTTATCCTCCAACTGCTTTTTCACTAGGTCGAGTTCTCCTTCGGTCCGCTCCAGACTCTGCCTCAGTCCGGAGACTTCCGCAGTTTGAGAGGCGGCAGTTGCTACAGACGCCTGCTTTTGAACAAAAGAGAAATGCCATAAAGTGAGTCTCCTACGAACATATATTTGATCCTCTGTTCGGTTCTTTCTTTCACCGAACAGTGTATCAGGGGCTACTACCTATACTATGACACTCTTCGAAACCTCACAAAACACACCTCAAAGCCTGTTATAAGGCTGATGTAGGCTTCATTCAGTCCACTCTCAGCGGACTGAATCTTCTCAATCACCGCACCCATAAGGGCACGGTGTTCATCGATGATGGAGGCGCTCTTCAGCGCCGCCGATAAAGCATCCGGCACCTCTGGTTGGATAGAGGTTGCCGGTGGAACAGGCACACCCCCTCCAGCCGTGGGAGGCCGCCTGCCTGATTCTGGAGCCGTATTGGTCTCCAGAATTGTGTCCGACTGGGGGGCGAATTCAAGATAGCCCCCACCGTCGACATCCGTGGGAGCCTTCTCTCCCATGTGTCCGGCCCCTGAAGTTTGACCTCCTGGCGCCGCCTTTACGATCTTGCCCCCTTGGCCTGGGTTCTTTTGGGACGATACCTCAGTATCGTTCACGTGTTGTGGGGAAGGGGCCTTCGGGGGTGTCCCGCTGTCCATAGCATCCGAGCCCAGTGAATCCTCCGATGAGGATTGTTTGGTGCGGGACCTCGCCGGAATGCCAAAAGGCATGGATTAATGATTAAAACATCATACCACAGTGAGTCTGGATGTGCAAACGTGTTCGGATTTTATATACTCACGAGTTCACCAGGGGCTGGGCCCTGGGATCCCACTCCGGGCTGCAGTCGACAACGGCGGTGGAGTCCTCTAGAAGGGGAGTTTTTCCCTTCTTAGGCGACTCGGCCTCCAAAGATGTGGAGGCCGTCCTTTTATTTCTTCCCCTCACCAGGGATTGGTCTTCCTCCTCTTCCTCGGCCTCTTCAGAGGAAGAGTGGTCATCAGAGTCTTCGGATATTGTGTCCGAAGTACCGCGGCAACGAAGGCCACCCCTGGTCTTTTTGGCCTCTTTCTTGGCCTTCTTCTTCGGCGCTTGTAAGGCGCCGGGACCAGCATCTTCGTCAGAAGTGGGCCGGCCGGTTCTTCTGGTAGTGGGGCTGAATAGTAGATCTGCACCGCCTTCTTCGTCCAGCCCTAGGAGAGTTGTGGAAAACACATCAAGCATTTCCCTCGGGTTATGCGAATAAAACGTATGAATTGCCAACATACAATGACTTACCGAGCTTGCAGGGCGGGACAGTTGGTACCTGCTGTCCTCGGCGGAGTCCGACCACGATTTGCCGGACTTAAAAAGCACCTTCCAGATGTCCTTGTGCAAGGAGCCGAAGAGCTCTAGCAGGGCCTGGTGCTTGGCCGGGTCGAATTCCCATAAATTTCAAGCCCCGTGTTCACAAGGAAGAATCCGGTGAACTAACATCACCTGGACTACATTAACAAGTTTGATACTCTTGTCTTCCATATCCTTGACGCGCGTCTGGAGCACTGACAGTTCATCGGACGAAGACCAGTTCAAGCCTTTCTTGGGCCAGGACGTAAGCCGTAGGGGAGCTCCGGATCAGAATTTGGGAGTTGTGGCCCATTTTGGGTCGCGCGGCTCAGTGACATAGAACCACTGTTGTTGCCACTCTTTGATGGAATCATTGAAAGTACCTGACGGCCATGTGACGCTGGTCATCTTGCTCACCATGGCACCTCCGCACTCGGCATGCTCACCGCTCACTACCTTGGGCTTCACATTAAAAATCTTCAGACATAAGCCGAAGTGTGGTGAGATGCGGAGAAAGGCCTCGCACACGACGATGAATGTCGAGATGTTGAGGAAGGAATTGGGGGATAGATCATGAAAATCGATCCCATAGTAATACATGATGCTGCTAATGAATGGGTGGAGGGGAAACCCTAGAACGCGGACAAAGTGAGGGAGGAATACAACCCTCTCATGGGGTTCCGGGGTTGGGACGATCTGTCCCATCGTCAGGAGACGATGGTTGATTTTCTGGTCCAGATACCCGGCCTCCCGGAGCTTTTTGATATCCTTCTCCCGGACGGTAGAGGCCATCCACTTACCTCCTTCTCCGGATCCAGACATTTTCGGAGGGCCTTTGTGGGCGGAGAAGATGAACGCTTGGGCGCTGGAGCTCGAGCGAGAGAGAACGGATAAGCAGAGAGAGAGAGAGGAAGGCGTGGGTGAAAAAGGGGAGCCCTTATCTCCTTATAAAGGCAGCAGGGATCCTGCGCCTCCCCACTTGCTCGGTAAACTCACTTATTCCCCAAGCGCCGTGATTAATGGCGCGGTTGGGTTACCCACACCCGTATTGATGAAAATCCCGTGATAAGGGGACACGATCTCTGCTTCGACAAGACGTGCCAATAAAACCGCCTCGCGATATGTGTGGTAGCAGGTTGAGAAAAATGGTTCGCATAATGACCGGGCCGCAGCGTGATGTCACGCTATGAAAAGTTGTCAGCAGATTAGATTTGTGGAATATTGTGCTCTCTACGGTGGTATGTGGCAATTGTTTTGCAGAACCGGACACGATCCTTGTGTTCAAGATCTTCTATGGAGTATTCGGAGAAGGAACCCACCTTGCAATGCCGAAGACAATCTGTGTGCCGGACTCATCGTCATTGAAGCCTGGTTTAGGAGCTACTGAGGGAGTCCTGGATTAGGGGGTCCTCGGACAGCCGGACTATGTACTTGTGGCGGACTGTTGGACTATGAAGATACAAGATTGAAGACTTTGTCCCGTGTCCGGGTGGGACTCTCCTTTGCGTGGAAGGCAAGCTTGGCAATTCGGATATGTAGATCTCCTTCTCTATAACCGACTCTGTGTAACCGTAGCCCCCTCCGGTGTCTATATAAACCGGAGGGTTTAGTCCGTAGGACAACAACAATCATAATCACATGCTAGCTTCTAGGGTTTAGCCTCTACGATCTCGTGGTAGATCAACTCTTGTAATACTCATATCATCAAGATCAATCAAGTAGGAAGTAAGGTATTACCTCCATCGAGAGGGCCCGAACCTGGGTAAACATTGTGTCCCCCGCCTCCTGTTACCATTAGCCTTAGACGCATAGTTCGGGACCCTGATAACCCACAAGTATAGGGGATCGCAACAATTTTTGATAAGTAAGAGTGTCGAACCCAATGAGGAGCTAAAGGTAGAATAAATATTCCCTCAAGTTCTATCGACCATCGATACAACACTACGCACGCCTGACGTTCGCTTTACCTAGAACAAGTATGAAACTAGAAGTACTTTGTAGGTGTTGTTAGATAGGTTTGCAAGATAATAAAGAACACGTAAATAAAAAGTAGGGGCTGTTTAGATAAAGGTGCAATAAAGTAAATATAGCGAGTGTGGAAAAGTGGTGGTAGGAGTTGTGAAATTATCCCTAAGCAATTGACTACGTTACTAAACCGGTGATCACTATTGCAATTCTATTTGAGGGAGAGGCATAAGCTAACATACTTTCTCTTCTTGGATCATATGCACTTATGATTGGAACTCTAGCAAGCATCTGCAACTACTAAAGATCATTAAGGTAAAACCCAACCATAGCATTAAAGTATCAAGTCCCCTTTATCCCATACGCAAACAACCTACTTACTTGGGTCTGTGCTTCTGTCACTCACGCCACCCACCATAAGCAAATCATGAACATATTACAAACCCTACAACGGGAATCCTTCACGCTTGCGCGACACGGAGAGCACCATAGGACAACACCAATAAGAAAACATGCAACTCAAACCAATCATAGCAATTCATCAATCACCGGTAGGACAACGAAACTCTACTCAGACATCATAGGATGGCAACACATCATTGGATAATAATATGAAGCATAAAGCACCATGTTCAAGTAGAGGGTACAGAGGGTTGCGGGAGAGTGGACCGCTGAATATAGATGGAGGAAGGTGATGGAGATGTTGATGAAGATGGCGGAGGTGTTGGTGAAGATCGCGGTGATGATGATGGCCCCCGGCGGCGTTCCGGCGCCACCAGAAGCAAGGGGCAGAGAGCCCCCCTTCTTCTTCTTCTTCCTTGACCTTCTCCCTAGATGGGAGAAGGGTTTCCCCTCTGGTCCTTGGCTCCCATGGCGTCGGAGGGGCAAAAGCCCCTCCGAGATTGAATCTATCTCTCTGTCTCTCTCTGTTTCTACGTTCTCGGATTCTGCCCTGGCACCATTTCTTTTATATCCGGAGATCCGTAACTCCGATTGGATTGAAACCTTCGCCCAGATATTTTTCAAAAAATTAGCTTTCTTGCGGCCAAAGAAGGGCATCAACCACCTTACGAGGGGCCCACGAGGGTGGGGGGCGTGCCCACCTGGAGTGGGCATGGGACCCTGTCTCGTGGCCACCTCGGGCACCGTCTCGCATTGATTTTACTTCCCAAAAATCACAAATATTCCAAAATAATTCTCCGTCCGTTTTTATCCCATTTGGACTCCGTTTGATATGGGGTTTCTGTGAAACATAAAACATGCCATAGACAGGAACTGGCACTAGGCACTGGATCAATATGTTAGTCCCAAAAATAATACAAAAATTGCCAAAAGTATATGAAATTTGAATAATATTGGCATGGAACAATAAAAAATTATATATACAACGGAAACGTATCAGCATCCCCAAGCTTAATTCCTGCTCCTCCTCGAGTAGGTAAATGAAAAAAAGGTATTTTTTGATGTGGAATGCTACCTAGCATAATCTTGATCATATGTCTAATCATGACATGAATATTAAGACACGGGTGATTCAAAGAAATAGTTTATCATTTGACATAAAAACAATAATACTTAGGGCATCCCAACAAACAATCATGTCTTTCAAAATATCAATGCTTCCAGAATGTTATCCCTACAAAATCATATAGTCTTGTAGGCTCCCTTTTTTTAACACAAGGTACCCCTCATGCCTATCCCGGTGTCAGCCAAGCAATTGTTTCATACTTTAGTATTCTCAAACTTTTTCAACCTTCATGCAATACATGAGCGTGAGCCATGGATATAGCACTATGGGTGGAATAGAATATGATGGTGGAGGTTATGTGGAGAAGACAAAAAGGGAGAAAGTCTCACATCGACGCGGCTAATCAACAGGCTATGGAGATGCCCATCAATTGATGTCAATGCGAGGAGTAGGGATTGCCATGCAACGGATGCACTAGAGCTATAAGTGTATGAAAGATCAAACTGAAACTAAGTGGGTGTGCATCCAACTTGCTTGCTCATCAAGACCTAGGGCATTTGAGGAAGCCCTTCGTTGGAATATACAAGCAAGTTCTATATGAAAATTCCCACTAGTATATGAAAGTGACAATATATGAGACTCTCTATATGAAGAACATGGTGCTACTTTGAAGCACAAGTGTGGAAAAAGGATAGTAACATTGCCCCTTTTCTTTTCTTCTTTTTTTCTTCTTTTTTTTTCTTTTTTTGGGTGGGCTTCTTTGGCCCCCTTTTTTTATTTAGGCTTCTTTGGCCTCTCTTTTTTCTTTTTTTCCTTTTTTTTCATCAGGCAATGCTCTATAATGATGATCATCACACTTTTATTTACTTACAACTCAATATTACAACTCGATACTAGAACAAAGATATGACTCTATATGAATGCTTCCGGCGGTGTACCAGGATGTGCAACGATCTAGCATAGCAATGACATAAAAAACGGACAAGCCATGAAAACATCATGCTAGCTATCTTACGATCATGCAAGGCAATATGACAATGAATGCTCAAGTCATGTATATGATGATGATGGAAGTTGCATGGCAATATATCTCGGAATGGCTATAGAAATGCCATGATAGGTAGGTATGGTGGCTGTTTTGAGGAAGATATAAGGAGGCTTATGTGTGATAGAGTGTATCATATCACGGGGTTTGGATGCACCGGCGAAGTTTGCACCAACTCTCGAGGTGAGAAAGGGCAATGCACGATACAGAAGAGGCTAGCAATGATGGAAAGGTAAAAGTGCGTATAATCCATGGACTCAACATTAGTCATAAAGAACTCACATGCTTATTGCAAAAAATTATTAGCCCTTGAAACAAAGTACTACACACATGCTCCTAGGGGGGAGGTTGGTAGGAGTTAATCATCGCGCGCCCCTGACCTTCACGCAAAGATAAACAATCAAAATACAATGCGCGCCAATTTGGTTACATAGTTAGTAGACCATACGTGCATGCTTCGGGAATCACAAACCTTAACACCAACATCCTTACTAAACACAACCATCTACTAGTACCTCCCACATATTATCATCACTATATCACAAAACTATTGCAAGGAATCAAGCATATCATATTCAGTAATCCACAAGTTTATGTAGGATTTTATGACTAACCATATGAATGACCAATTCTTGTCATCTCTCTAAATAGATATAAGTGAAGCAAGAGAGTTTAATTCTTTCTACAAAAGATATGCCCATGCTCTAACCAATATAAGTGAAGCAAAAGAGCATTCTACAAATGGCGGTTTTCTATGTGAAGAGAAATAGGCAATCCAAACTTCAAATGATATAAGTGAAGCACATGAAGCATTCTATAAAGCCATACTCAAATGATTTAAGTGAGGTGCAATGAGAATTCTATAAATAAACCAAGGACTATCTCATACCAGCATGGTGCATAAAAGAAAAGTAAAAACTAAATGCAAAAGACGCTCCAAGACTTGCACATATCGCATGAATGAAACGAATACGAACACATACCGATACTTGTTGAAGAAAGAGGGGATGCCTTCCGTGGCATCCCCAAGCTTAGACGCTTGAGTCTCCTTGAATATTTACTTGGGGTGCCATGGGCATCCCCAAGCTTGAGCTCTTGCCTATCTTCCTTTTCCTCATATCAAGACCTTCTCGATCAAACACTTCATCCACACAAAACTTCATCAGAAAACTCGGTAAGATCCGTTAGTACAATAAAGCAAATCACTACTCTAAGTATTGTAGCAAACCAATTCATATTTTGTTTTTGCATTATGTCTACTGTAATATAACTTTTCCATGGCTTAATCCACTAATATAAATTGATAGATTCATCAAAACAAGCAAACTATGTATCAAAAACAGAACAGTCTGTAGCATTCTAAACATCCACCATACTTCTAGTACCCCAAAAATTCTACCAAAATTAGGAAAAATAAACAATTATAGAAAGACAGTGCAAAAGGAATCAGAACCATTTGACTTTCCAGTAAAAAATGTAAAATCGCGCTCTACAGCCAAAGTTTCTGTCCTGCACCATACAAACCAACAAGCATTGTAAACATCCTAAAGGCAAACCTTGACACATTATTTTTATAATACAATGGAATTGTACAAGGGGGTAATTATTTTTGTTAAAAAGTTTCCGTGAGCATGAACAAAGTTCAAGGCTAGCTCCCACTTCAACAATGCTTGTCTTTCTCACTTTCACTTTCCTTTTTGAAAAGTTTTGGGTTCCCCTCTTTATTTTTTTGTTTTTAAACTATACGAAAGCACTCAACAGAAATAAATGACTCTCTAAAACTTCTGGGTTGTCTCCCTGGCAGCGCTGTCTTTAAAGCCACTAAGCTAGGCATATAGTGCTCAAGTAATGGATATATCAAAGCCAATTTTATTAACAATGATTTGTAATTTAGTAGTGAGCACAAAGTAACATATATCATGCAACAACAAAATCTAACTCTCTTCCTATGCATCGGCATGTCATAAAAGAACAATTCATGCACACAAAGTAAAGGCCAATGCATAGTATAAGCAGTTTCTTGCAATTCTATCGTGTTGGAAACATAGAGAGGTGGATATATAGTTCCTCTCTCATAATAATTTCAAGTAGGAGCACCAAGAACATGCATATTATATCTATCAAAATCATCATGTGCAATGGTAAAAGGCAACCCATCAATATAATCCTTAATAAGCACAAACTTCTTCGATATAGTGTAGTCGAGAGAATTCAAAAAGATAATAGGGCTATCATGCGTGGGTGCAATAGCAACAATTTCATGTTTAACATAAGGAACTATAGGAAGTTCATCTCCATAAGCATAATTCATATTGGCATCTTGGCCACAAGCATAGCAAGCATCATCAAAAAGGGATATTTCAAGAGAATCGATGGGATCATAACAATCATCATAGCAATCATCCTTCGGTAAGCACGAAGGGGAATTAAACAATGTATGAGTTGAAGAGTTACTCTCATTAGAATGTGGGCACGGGTAGCTAATCCGCTCTTCCTCCTTTTGTTCTTCGCTCTCCTCCTCATCTTTTCATCCAATGAGCTCATAGTTTCATCAATTTCTTCTTCCATAGCTTCCTGCAAGATATTAGTCTCTTCTTGGACAACGGAGGAGTCCTCAATATATAATTTAACATAGGCATTAGAAGCATAATTATCATAACAATATTCAAGTATGGCAAAATTTTCAGATTTGTAGAGAGTAGCATCATACTTTTCAATCAACGAAGCAATTTCATAAGCATCCTTAAAAGCAACAAATTCTTCAATTTTTTGAACATCATAGTAATTATAAACACCCTTAGCATACGAACATACGATTCCATTATCACTAAACTCACATTGGTAGGGAAGGTGTTTCTTAGGGTTTTTAGAACAACAAGTAACATCATATATTTCACATAAAGTCCAAGCATAGCATTGCAAATGATGAATTTGATCCAGTAAAGGTTTCCCTTTTTCAGATATACGGTGTCGCACATAACAAGCATGCTCATCTAAAGATTTTCCCTCAACTAAGCTAGTTGGGGTTTCAGCACGAGCACAAGCTTCAGGAGTGTGATAGATTTGAGTGGTTCTTCCACCATTGGTGTAGTAGGTACAACTATTTTTTTGGTATTTTGCGTTTCCTACCCATAACTAAAGATAGAAAACAACTAAGAACAACAAATAAAAATTACTTAGTGATAAAGCAAACAAGCATACACGAGAATATTCACCCCACGCTATGACTCCCCGGCAACGGCGCCAGAAAAAGGTATTGATAACCCACAAGTATAGGGGATCGCAACAGTTTTCGATAAGTAAGAGTGTCGAACCCAACGAGGAGCTAAAGGTAGAATAAATATTCCCTCAAGTTCTATCGACCATCGATACAACCCTACGCACGCTTGACGTTCGCTTTACCTAGAACAAGTATGAAACTAGAAGTACTTTGTAGGTGTTGTTGCATAGGTTTGCAAGATAATAAAGAACACGTAAATAAAAAGTAGGGGCTGTTTAGATAAAGATGCAATAAAGTAAATATAGCGAGTGTGGAAAAGTGGTGGTAGGAGTTGTGAAATTGTCCCTAAGCAATTGACTACGTTACTAGACCGATAATCACTATTGCAATTCTGTTTGAGGGAGAGGCATAAGCTAACATACTTTCTCTTCTTGGATCATATGCACTTATGATTGGAACTCTAGCAAGCATCCGCAACTACTAAAGATCATTAAGGTAAAACCCAACCATAGCATTAAAGTATCAAGTCCCCTTTATCCCATACGCAAACAACCTACTTACTCGGGTCTGTGCTTCTGTCACTCACCTTTAGCTTTCTTGCGGCCAAAGAAGGGCATCAACCACCTTACGAGGGGCCCACGAGGGTGGGGGGCGTGCCCACCTGGAGTGGGCGTGGCCCCCTGTCTCGTGGCCACCTCGGGCACTGTCTCACGTTGATTTTACTTCCCAAAAATCACAAATATTCCAAAATAATTATCCGTCCATTTTTATCCTGTTTGGACTCCGTTTGATATTGGGTTTCTGTGAAACATAAAACATGCAACAGACAGGAACTGGCACTGGGCACTAGATCAATATGTTAGTCCCAAAAATAATATAAAAAGTTGCCAAAAGTATATGAAAGTTGAATAATATTGTCATGGAAGAATTAAAAATTATAGATACGATGGAGACGTATCAGACCCCCTACCCGAGATCCA
>NC_041389.1:684049599-684054256 GCF_002162155.2 Triticum dicoccoides | reverse complement strand
GCGCAGTCACAACGGTAGCGACGAAGACGGTGAGATCGGAGAAGAATCCGAAGGTAAGCCGACAAACATCCCCCCATAGTCATAACGGTCGATGCATTGCGGAAATTGTGGCTGGAGTGGAAACCCACGAGGTTGCTCAAGCAAGGCGGTAGCCCTTTGTGCCGATGTTGATGTAGCCGAGAGCGTAGGGTGGTGTAGCCGTGCGAAGAATGTTGTGGTCGATGTCGAGTCGGGGTAGTCGGCGTAGAGGAAGTCACCGTGGAGCCACGGGAGCGAGGAGGCGCCGACTTAGTCATGGGCGCAGTGTTGTCAAAGTAGTGGTGCGGCGAGAAGAAGACGTTGTTGATGAGGCGTCGCGCAGGGTTTGCCAAACCCGGGGACACGTCGTAGACGATGGCATGCATCGGTGTTGCCAACACCAGGCATGCATAGACGAGGGACCTGCATGAGCTGTACGTCATGTTGAGGAGTCGGTGGGGCCAGCAGAGAAGGAGACATGACGAAGGTTGTGGCGCCAATCGGCGTGGCACCGATGTCACCAACGGTGGTCGGAGTAGAAGAAGTGGTCAAGGAAGATGACGGCGACGCTGGCAATGGGCTGGTTTTGGACGAAGACGAAGGGCGTGGATGGGCGACGGCTGCTATGGGGGTAGCAGTGGCGGAAGATGAAGAAGAGCGGCGACGGTGGCCTGACGTGTGCGGCGATGACTAGGTTAGGAGCGCGGTGGCGGTTCTCGAAGTAGGCGAGGAACCTGACAACGTGACTAGGCGGCGCGACGCATACCACGGGAAGTCGACATGCGGGGATGGCGGAGTGGACCACGGGCCGCGGCGCTACGGCCCGAAGGGATGACGCAGCAGCAACAGGCGGGTCGGGGCGACGATGGAAAGACTTATCAGCGGCGGCGGAGACCGCGGGCTACGACGCTACGGTCTGAAGGGACAACGCAGGGGCGGAGCACGGGTCGGTTCAACCGCGGGGATAGCCTCGGGGAGGCGGCGTGGACCGCGTGTCGCAGCACTACAGCCGGAAGGGGCGATGTAGTGGTGACACACAAGTCGGTGCAAACGCGGGAAAAACCACAAGGCGGCGGCGTTGTGGCCCGATTGGGCGACGCAGCGGCAGCCCGCTGCTCAATTGGTGGAGGGGTGCGCTGAACTCGGGGACGATCTTCATGGGACATGCGGAGGCGCGTGCAAGCGACTAGCTAGGTCGATCGAGCGACGCGGATGGAGCGGAGCGGGGACCAGGTGATCAATCTGGTCGCTCACAAGGTCAGGGTCGTCGGTCTGTGATGAGGTGGCTGAGCCACCGAGGCTACATGCGAGGGACGCGCGAATAGCCAGCGCGTGCACGCGGCCCACGCCTGAGAGGGGCGCAAGCTGCACATCGCAACGCAGCCGGTCCACGCATCATGTGCGGCGCGACGCTAGGGCCGACAAAGAGATGCAACCGAGCGGAGTGGAGGTGAGGTGATGCAAGATCCTGATCAGCTGCGGGTGACGACGGTCGGCGCAGAGCGACGGGTGGGCAGACGCGCGAACAATGACCAGGATGGGCCGCCGCATCGCATGAGGCCACCGGGTCAGGGAGGAGGCCGGGTGGTCGTGCCGGTGTTGGAGTAGAGGCGCGTGAGTGTTGGTGGCGGCGACGGACAACACAAACCGATCTTAGGCCAGAAAACCAAAAATTAAACACCAATCAATACGATCGGCGACAGAGAGAAAACTCAGATCAAAAGATCGAGAAAAAGACTCTAGGGCAACCGGTTAACACGACCGGCGGACGAACCCTAGGTACGGCGGTGCGGCCCTCAGTGGCGGTCATGGAGGCCGACCACCCCAGGGCGGCGCACGGGGCAGAAGCGGCGGGCGACGGTTAGGGTTGGATTGATTAAGATGATACCATGTTAGAAGGGATAGAGAGGGTTTGATGGAATTGATGTTTATTGCTTAAGCCTCCTCGACATATATATAGAAGTACAATAATCAATTTAAAGTACAAGACAAGGCAGCAATAAATCCTACTCTATTCAATACTTTCTAAAAATCATAATACTCAACACCAAGCAACAGACTAACATAGTGTGGTTGTCATATCGATTGCTGCTGCTGGAATTCATGATGAGTTAGGAACGCAAGAGCAAAATTATTACTTAAGAGGTACCTTTGCAAAGGAAACCTCATATTTCCTCGGGTGATAACAAATGATATAGTGCATGTCCGCCAATTCTTTTTTGTTTCTTTTTTCACTGGTTTTCTTTGGCCTTTTCTTCCTCCGTTATTTCTGTTTTTTTTTGTTTTCTTCATACTCATTGGTTTTAGTTGCTCTTTTTTGTTTCTTTGTTGGTTTTAATCAACTTCCCTTTTTTAAACATATGCTTATTTTCTCTCAGTCCATTGTAGGGTATGTGTGGAATACTTTTTGATACACTTTGAACAGTTTTCAAACACATGATGTACATTTTTAAAAATATATATTTTTTAGCTCTTTTTTAATACACAGTAACATTTTTCAAATACACATTGTACATCATTTTAACAAGGATAAGCATTTTTTCCAAATAAATGTACATACATTTTCTGGACACACTTGAATATTTCTTTAAAATGTAGTGTTACTCTTGTAGTGGAAATCAATTGCTTAAAAAAATCATGAACATTGCAAATTTTTGTAAAGTATCATGTACATTAACTTTAGTGGTACAAAATAGATTTTTTACATTACCCTAACTTTTTTTTACGTTGTATACAGTTTACTGAGAATGTCACAAACATATTTTTGAATCCCGGGAAAATTTTCTAAATGTAACTTCCATTTTTTGAATGTACAAACCATTTTTATGAATTACAAGGAAATTTTATTTACATTATATACAAATTGTTTTAATGTCACTTACATTTTTTAAGCGCGTGAGAATTATTAAATGTTACAAACATGTTTCATAAACATGATTAACATTTTTCACTGCATGTTTAACATTTTTAAATACATGATTGGCATTTTTCAAAACGTATGTAAAGTGTTTTTGTAATATACATATTTATAATTTTTAGAAATATAAAAAATAGTAAAAAAACTAAACGAAAAATAGAACAAAAATGTGAAGAAAAAGAATGAAAAGACACGGGTGACGTCTGCCTGACGCAACCAATTTCTTACTGGGCTAACCCGCAACGGCTCCCTACAGGTGTGCCTGCACTAGGTTTCGCTGCGGGCGGCACATAGCCGCACCCCTTGTGCTCCTGCTCGGGAAGTTGACCCTGCCAATGAACAAGCTCAAATTTCCACATACGCCTAAAAGGGCCAGATGCCTGGCGCAAAGACCAAACTTAAGCCGAGCATTTTCTTCTCATGCCACGGAAGTACCGAAGATAAGTTATGACGGTGTATCTCCTGTAATTACCTGAGATTCTTTTTACCATGGTCGAACTAGAAAGTTTAGGAAATAAATCAAAACCACTAGCTGTACAAGAAAATGACAGAATCCGTTGGTAATATAATTATTTCTGGGCTAGCGGATGTTTGGTCTATGATGAGGTGTCAGACTAGATCCGGTTGAATCTAGAAAAAAATGAAAAGCTAATTGTGGTAACATCTGCTAGAAAGCAATCATTATATGCGAAAAATATACTGGTATCTTTTTTAGAAACAAACTACACACTGGGAACCACATGAAATTAGCTGAGTTCGCGATATGGTGGCAAGAGTACGCGCCCCACAACCCAAAACGGGAGCCTTTCCTATGTCTATTTACTCTCAATACATAATGTACATTTGTAGCACACGTATGAAACATTTTCTTACACAGTTTGGACAATTTTCAAATATATGATATAATTATTTTCAAAATAGATATTTTTGAGCACTTTTTTGAATACATGGTAACATTTTCCGAATACATGTTGTACAATTTTTTATCAACCATAGACCATTTTTAGACTACACGAACATTTTTACATTGTCTACAAATTTCAAAAATATATTACAGAAGTTTTTTGGACACAATTGAATATAGTATTAAAATGTGACATACACTTCTGTAATGGAACCAAACATTTGTCAACCTATGAGGCCATTATTTATATTATATAAATTTTTTATGTCACGAATATTTAAAAACTTCTTTAAAATCTCAGGTACTTTTTTTGCCGGAATGAAACATGTTTTTGCATTACATAAACATTTTTACATTGTATAAACTTTATTCAAAATTTCACAAACACTCTTTTGAAACTCTTGAAAATTTTCTTAATGTAAAATAGATTTTTTAAAATGTACTAACATTTTTTTAATTATGCACACATAGTTTTTATATTGTATAAACATATTTTAAATGCCACTTATATTTCTTAAACACGTGACCGTTTTAAAATGTCAGAAACATTTTTCATACACATGATTAACATTTTTCTATACAGGTTTAATATTTTCAAATGCATGATTAACATTTTTCCATGTAAAGTGTTATTTGAAATATAAATAATATTAAGATAAAAAATAAAACAAAAAATGTAAAAAAATTAAAAGACATGGGCGACGTCAGCCTGACGTGGCCACTTTCTTACTAGGCCGGCCCGCAACGGCTCTCTGCAAGTGAGCCTGCATTAGGTATCGTTGCGAGCGGCACATAGCCGTGCCCCTTATGCTCCTGCT
>NC_041389.1:684030491-684049088 GCF_002162155.2 Triticum dicoccoides | reverse complement strand
CTTCAGCCACATATGCCTAAAAGGGCCAGAGACCCGAAAGACCGAACTTAAGCTGAGCATTTTCTTCTCATGCCACGGAAGTACCACCGATACGATATGACAGTGTATCTCCCTTAAATACTTGAGATTCTTTTTACCATGGTCGAACTAGAAAATTTAAGAAATCAAAACCGCTAACATTATAAGAAATTAATAGAATCCATTAAAAGTAATATAATTATTTTTTGGCTAGCAGATATTTGGTCTATGATGAGGTGTCTGACTAGATCCGGTTGAATCTAGAAAATTTTGGAAAATTAATTGTGGTAACATGTGCTAGAAAGCAATCCTTATACGTGAAAAATGTAATAGTACCGACATGGGATGCGTTGGAGAGGAGGGAGGGGATTGCGTCCTTGCCGGGACGTGGCCATGTTGTGGTTGCACCGGCCGCGTCGGTGGTCGGCAGGAGGAGCACATCTACACTAGTAGAAAATGGGGCTAATCTATTCAAAAATAACTGACAACTAATTTCTATTGACAGCTTATCTCCATTCAACCAAACATGTCCGGCGCTTGGTAGACAGGACCTACTACTGTCCCGAAGCTGAACTAAACTGCGAGGAGATAAGTCATTATGTTTTATGGCTTGAGGATCTTCATACTATCAAGACAAATTTTCTTCCTGCACTTAGAAATGTTAGTACTCAAAACCTGCGACCAATAGTGATGGTATTGAACTACGGTCACATCTATTTAGGAATGATGGTAAGATATTTACTATTTGTCCTCAGTGCATATTTTGCATACATAATTTTTTTGCTAAACTTTCATTGCTAAGTATATTAATTAAGTACTATACAATGTTCTTCAACAGGGACTCCCAATGACAGTTGTGCCTCAGGGGATCGAGACTAAAGGTCAGATGTCAATTGTTAGCTTACGACCAAGATATCCTGCATTACACATGAATGCATTCAGGATTTCTAGAAGCGATGAATGCTTAATAGTGAAAGATTGGAGGAAAATTGTTAATGATCGCAGAGAAGTACTAGGGGGCAGCAATGAGAAGCGCAGCCACGATTAGGAGACAGGTTCATCGGCATGCTCCAGTATGATCAATCAGGAGAGCTATACATGTTCTATGCTATTTTACCAGAGAAAGAGTAGCTAGTAGGAGTGATTTAGCTAGTTTTTCATGCTGCTCTTAATTAGTACTTGTCCTTTCATGTCCGTGTTCTTCGTTCTGAACTTAAGTGATTTGCTTTTGTGGTGTTATATATATATAAACGCTTATAATATCATGACAATCATGTTGAACTCGATCGATAATATTTTTGCTTCTGGTACAAGTGAATGTTTCTTCTTTAAGCTAGTAGTGCTGGTGGTGATTAGATAGCTAGTTAATTATTATATCATTTAATGAAAGAAACCACAGATTAGTTTCAGCTGGATGAATCCTACCTAGCTAAGTGATCAAATATATGACATATCCGTATATATTATATAGTTGATCAAGTATAATATGGATATGGCATATACTCTAGCTAGCTAGCTATATATAGAGATACCCAATAATGCATCCAGTCGAAACTAATCCGTGGTACTTTCACCTAATGATTTAACAACTCATTATAATGTAAAACAGTCACTAAATTAAATTGAAAACACAAAATTAAAGAAAAATTAAAAAAAAACACCCAAACATTTAGTATCGGTTGGTGTTACCAACCGGTACTAATGCCCTCCACGCAAACGGGTCTGGCTCGTGCCACGTGGTGGCACTTTAGCGCCGGTTCGTGACGAACCGGTACTAAAGGCCGGAGACCTTTAGTCCCCACTCTTTAGTGCCGGTTGGCGAACCGGCACTAAAGCCCGTTACGAACCGGCACTAAAGGCCGGTTCTGCACTAGTGCTAATGGAAAGGGTGGATGGGCGTGACGGCAGTTGATCTAGGACGTGGGCCACAAGCTACGAAGGGGAGGATGTTGGCGGCTTAAGCACCTCAACACATCGTCCAGAGATCATATTGGAGGAGGAGGGATCGTCGAAAAGATGGTATCAGAGCACGGCTATGACAGGATCGGAGTCGGCGAAAACTAGTTTGATGCGCTCGATTTTGGGGCGACTGTGGGCAATTCCTTTGGCAAAGGAGCTCATCGTGGCATGGCAGCGCTGGTAGACAAGCTCTTGTGGCGAGGGGTGGACATTGGCCAGGTAGAGCCACATCGTCGGTTGTTGCGGTCTCGCCATGGGGATGCGCACCGCGCGTGTCCTGCAAGTAGCCATGTCTAGAGGTTGACGCCATGTCACGCGTGCCTGTGTAGTCGTGGTCAGTCATGCCGAAGGGCGCCGTTGTGTAGCACGTCACACGCCAGAGGCCATGATTGCGTCGCTGCTCCTCGTTGACTTGGAATGTCGTCGCGCTAGGCCGAGTACTGTGCCTTCGCCTGAGGTCCACCACTCTCCATGTCGTGCACCTCCCTCCCTTTGTGGAGTTGTCCTGCAGGGCGATGTCATGGAGATTTGCAGCCACGGACTATTAGTTGGGCACAACGTTGTGAGCTAGAGGTTTAGACAAGCCCATGGATCCCACATAGAAGACAGAGAGAGGGTCTCTTCCTTTTTTATTTGGGTAGGTCCCATGAGTAAGTGATTTTTTTTTCAAATGATGGGCAAAAGGTAGGGGTAAACTTGTCTAAATAAATGTAAACGTTTACAGACAAAGCCTTTGACCAGACGAAACGTGTCGAAAGAGCAAAAACATAAGAGAAGCAAAGTGGCTTGGGTAAGGCCAATGTTTGTTTGATCCTAGGGGCAAATTAGTCGGGTGGCATCCAACTAAGGGCATGAAAATCATTATCCCTTCTTTTTTCTAGATCCATTTTCTCAAAATGAAATATTTCATGGACCGCGTGTCCAAATTACAAATTGTTTTCGCTGTTGCATTCCACGAATGTGTACACACCCACTTACCATGCCCCAAAGCATCCTTTCCTGATGAGATTGCGTCCTTCTCACATTCGACAAATGCACCATGGATTATCATGGGTGCTTCTAAGCTAAGTGGGTGCATGGACAATTTGGCCCTTCTTGAGTTAGCACTTGTGGGTCAGAAATACACCTTGTTCGTTAAAAGAAATCAAACACTTAAAAGTCAGTAATGCTAACAGGCAAATGTTAGCTAGGAAGGATCTCCCAGTGAATGCACACGCAAGCGTTTGATCGACATCAGATGATGGTAGTTTTTAAAAAACTGCCTTCTTTACCGCAAAATTGCCATGCCAGTCTGAAGAAATTTCCAGCTGACGGTGTATCGATTAGGGGGCCTCTCACCATGACGACTGCTAGTTTAGTGGGCCGGGCTGAGGACCCCGAGGTCGGTTCCATCCAAGGCCACTTTGGATGGCCCATGACGCATACAAGGAAGATTCCAGATGCCTTGTCATTCAAGATAAGGACTCCTCTTCACCTACGTAGCTAACTAGAACTCATGTTATCCTATGTCTTCGGTAATTTATATAAACTGGGGTTGGGCTAGCTAATAGAGGATTAGACATCTCAACGTAGAACAATCTCATGGTAGATCAACATGTACTTTGTACTCCATCCCAAATCAATACAAACACAAGCAAGACATATGGTGTTATCTCTACTAGAGAGCCAAAACCTTGGTAAAACCTTGTGTCCTTGTTACCATTGCGTCTAGGCTACTAGCTCGGGACCCCTTTATCCGAGATTCGTCCGAATTGACTCTGTCATTGGTGTCCCATCGTAATCATAATGATCTGACGGGGATCAAGATCAAACAAGGAAATCGTGGCCATCACAATCTTTGTGCCTTGTCAAGTGTTCATCTTCGGTGTGACCACGTTCGTTGCCAACTCAATAGGTCACCTCGGCCAGGTCGAGGACTACGTATTATTCCAGATCTGTCAGAGATTGATGGGTATCTTTGACATCAACTTCGACCTCAACCGAGATCATGGAAACATTAGTCCATGGAGCTCGGGGGCTCACGTCAACTTTGCCCTCGCGCGACCGTGTAGAATATTCTGGACGACAAAGTTTTCGCCATCCCCGTCTCCTTGACCCTCCTTTTGATGATTCCTTTGGTGGGACTATGTGGACTTCGGTCTACAACAACCCTGTAAAATTTCATTGCGATCCAGCTGCGGAATCTCCATCAATCGCCGATATATTGAGGCCCTGCAGGATCTGGATGGAAATTCGAGCAAGTTCGGAAGAATGGGTCCAGCAGCAAAATCCGATATCATTTGGAAGATTCAATCGTCCAGATCATGTACCCCACAAAATTTGAGGTCGATCCGATGGCGCAAAATCGGGGGAGGGGGGTGTGGGGGGGGGGGCAAGGAGTGCATCAATTATCGAATTTGTTTTCTGCGCGAGAACAATTTCCACCTAGTTCATCTTTTTTCATGAACGGGCTATCGGAAGTCTTTTTTGGAGGAAATGTTTTTTTGGGTATTGTGTTTTGTTTTTAAATACATGCCTGCAAATTTTGAGCCTTTTCCGAGGTGCTCTTCACCATCACACCGGTCCAACCTCGTTTGCTCCGCGGATGCCGACCTTCACTAGCATCTGCGCATCGTCGCCTTGATTAGCCGACCAGGAGTTCGGCATCGCCAAAAGAGCACATCATCTCCCCACGAATTGCGCAGGCCGGGCGCGCCGACATCGTCGTGCTGACATAAGCCGACATCGACTGCATCATGAATTCCGACCCGCGTGTGCATTGTAGTGTCGTCACTTCATCAAGCCGGCGTGCACCATGCCGACCTGCTCCATCACGTTCACTAATGTGGGGGTTGTGCATCCCCTTACCGACTTGCCCTACCACCTCGTCTGGTCTGGGGGCTTTGCCATCGCTTCATCGACCTGCTTCGGGGACTCCGGCGTCAATCTGCCGACCTACCTCGTCACACAGCTAGATCGGGGGCTTCGCATCACCACATCGACCGTGCTATGTCAACACTCCGGTGAGCTGAGTACCTCGCTCCGTCACATCGGACCATCTTTGGGGGATTGTATGTCGTGCACCGCAATCCCAGACAGCGTCATCAACACTAGGAGCATAAATCAGCTAAGTCTCTTTCATGCTTAAATTTTTCAATCTTCAATTTTTGTTTGCTTCGACCATGCATTATAGTTGTGTATGGGTTTCACCTCTAGCCTACCCTGACTTGTTTGGCACTAAAGGCTATGTTGTTGTTGTTTTTGTTGTTGTTTGTTTCGACCAGGCATTATAGTTGTGTAGAATAAAAATGCTGTTCATTTTTATCCTTCTAAATCACTTTCTTTACCCAAGCCCCGCCAGACTTGGGGGCTCTTAATTTAATATTTGCCGTTTTTAATCTAAGTGTTTTCTTCCTAAGTCATCCTGAAGACTTTTTCTACTACTTTGTTTTTTCGGCTCGAGTACTCGGTCAATAGCCTGGCTTCTCTTTGTGCCACTTGAATTTAGTTTGCCTATTTTAATTTTCCTAAAAAGGCATGAGAAGCACTCCGCATGTGCCTTCGGGGCAAGGAGGTTGAAGCCGAAGGCTGGTCCGCTCGAAGCAAAGTATCATATCAAAGCACGATGGAAGCACAAACTAAATTATAAGACCAACTCAATTGGCACTAAAAAACTTGACTTAATTCAAATGTAAAGTTTTTACGTAAGTTTTTTGGTTTTTTCGAGCTCCTGACACTTCTAACCTATTGTATCATTTTTTTCCAAGAGGCATCACATCTTCTTGGTCGAGCTGTAGTGCATTGTAATTCTGCTTGGGAAAGAATTTTTTATAATATCATTTTTTTCCAAGAGGCATCACATCTTCTTGGTCGAGCTGTAGTGCATTGTAATTTTTCTTGGGAAAGAATTTTTTCTGACCCGCAGTTTGGCATCTACTCTATCGAGCTACAACTCGGTGATGATGAAGCGTAAACGTCGGTTATCGGTTGGAGCTAGCTCCCGTGGAGATGCGATCCTCGGGTTGGCCAAGTTTCCATACCCGAGTCTCGGGGGGCTACTACATTGACAATTCAATGCAGGAATTTCAAAGTGCTATAAGGTTTTTGAGGAGTTTCGATCCTCAGGTCGGCCGCTCGCGCTCGACCTGAGTCTCGGGGGCTATTGCACACCATGTTTTCCCCTAAAAATATGCTACAAAACGATAATTCGATCCCCGGGACGATTTGGCAAATCGACCTGGGTCTCGAGGGCTACTGGGATTAGCGGTTTTATCCTTTTTAGGTGCATACTGGATTTTGAGCCGACACATGTCTTGAGGGATATTGGCTATATATCTTGGCAGAGAATAAATTGCACCAATCAGAAAAAATTCCACGAAAAATTGACTCGCGAAAACCGTCTTGGCGGAAGAAAAAATTCCACGGAGGTCATCCATCTACATTGACAAACTCAAGAACAGGTGGCGTGTGCCACTTCGGAAGCAGTCCGACATGGAGGCCTGTTGTGAGTAGCTGGCTGCATAGGAGATTTTTTTTCTGCATGCATCTCGGCTAAACTCCTATAACATTTTCAAGACCGAGGTGGTCTACGTCACCTTGGATGTAGTCAGACATCAAAGCTGGCTAAAACAAGACATTGATTGGGGAAGGTTCTCATTGAACTAGTTTCAAGAGCGGCGACCGAAGACGACGAGCAACTTAGATAAGCTGAGGTGCTACCAGCTTGAAGACGTGTTTCAAGGGGCTACTGACAGTATCCCAGCTAGGGGCCTCTCACCATGTTGACTCCCAGTCTGGTGGGCCAGGCTGAGGACCCCTAGGTTGGTTCCATCCGGGGCCACTTTGGGCGGCCCATGACACATACAAGGAAGATTCCAGAAGCCTTGTCATTCAAGACAAGGACTCCTCTCCACCGACGTAGCCGAGTAGGACTCCTATTATCCTAGGCCTCTGGTAACTTATATAAACCAGGGTTGGGCTAGTCAATGGAGGATTCAACATCTCAACATAGAACAATCTCGTGGTAGATCAACCTGTACTTTCTACTCCAACCCAAACAAATACAAACACAAGCATGACATAGGGTGTTATCTCTTTGAGAGAGAGCCCGAACCTAGGTAAAACCTCATGTCCTTGTTACCATCTCATATAGGCTACACGAGATTCACGTGAAACGACTTCGTCACCACGCCCCTACAACTAAACTTCTCATGAAAAACATTCACAATTTCCACCCCCTAGCAAACGTTCGTCAGCTAATAGGGTCCTAAAAATTGATCATTTGCACTAACGTTGCCTGGGATCCGTTGTTTCCAAATTCAGCCATCGTGTGCTGACTCAACTTGTTTCCAGCCAGGTGCCACTACTAATTACTGTTAAAATTTTGAATCCTCATGGCGCACTTTTCTGGTTTGAGAACATATGGTCCTTCTGGCCAAGCTACCTTCTTGTTCTCCAAAAACCATGGGACACGACCTACCTACTTTGAAATCATGTGTTGTCATTGGTTGTTGCTCTTGGAAGAACTTGATCACAACTTAAAACCTGGTGCCGCCTTCCCTTACCCCTTAAAACTCACGAAACTATCTGTAAATCCCACCTTAATAGAGTTTTGATCCTCCTCCTACAAGAAAGCAATGACACTCACTTGCTTGTGTCCCTTCAGTCTCTTCAACTCTAGAACCGCCCTATCAAGGGTGTTTCAAAACTCTGAATGAACATGCGAAAACCACTGGTTTCCCTCCTCATGCATGCAAACCAAACCGGTATCCTTTCGGGAAGAACAATATTGGAAAATTTCCTCTATGTTGTTGATACCTTTATTGCAACACAAGAACAAAATCTCCTTATATAATTGTCAAGCTAGATTTCACGAAAGCTTTTAACTTGATCTCTTGCCTTTGCTGCTTCTAACCTTGTGCACTAGAGGCTTTCCTCCGCAGTTGTGTGCTTGGATTGAACACGTTCTCCACTCTGGCGCAACATTTGTACTGCTCAATGGAACCCTGGCCCATGGATCAAATGCAAAAGAGGAATTAGACAAGGCAATCTCTACCCCCTTTGTTTTCATAATAGCATACATCCTTCAACAACTTCTCTTCAAAGCCATTGCTGATGGCCTACTTGTTCACCCCATCAATATGATCTGCATTGCCTGGTCCTTCAATACGCCAACGACAACTTGATCGTCATTAAAGCCACTCCACATGCTAAGAATCTCAAGCTAACTCTTGACCATTTCACCGACGCTACTGACCTTGAAATTAATTTCCCCAAAATGAGATTCATACCCCTCAATTGTTGATCCCACCGATGCACCTATTATGGCATTCGATCTTGCAACCACTATTTCTTCCTTCCTCCGATCTACCTAGGTCTTCCTTTCTATCTCCCCATATAAACTACCACCCTCTGCTTTTCCAATGTATTGTAGACCGGTGCGGCATCTACGTCACAGGCTGGTGTGCCCTACGCATGTCTTGCGGGGTAATTTATTTTACTATTGGTTGTCCTAGATACCCGCTCTATGTACTTTATGCTTTGCTTCACTCTCCCCGTGCAGGTATAACTGCTATGGAAAATGAGTTTTTTTTTTTGCTCAAATGATGAAGTGTGCTCATGGTCAAAATGTTGGTGGCTCGGTATAAAGTTTGCACTTCCCTAGAGAACCTGGTGGTCACAGAGTTAAGAATATTCGTGCCCAAAAAGTTTGTCTACTACTATTGAAATTTTGCTTTCAATTTCCTCCACTATACAAGTTTGCCTTGAAAAGATTGGGTGATACACCATTCTCCACTCCACATTGGGTTAGGCCATAACAGTTCCTTCTTAGCCAAAACAATCCACGAGCACCTAGATAGTTTGATCAATGCACGGTTGCTGATGGATTGTGCACCATCTTTTGTCTTGATCGATGGCTAATGCCAGAACCTCTTCCCATAGCTTTCCTAGCTCTTTTCGACCAGACACAACCAAATGCCATGGTATAAAATATCATACAGGATAGGGTCGAGCATGCCCTATGTAATTGGCTAGCCTGACCGCTTCGCAAGAACTTGTTGCTCTGAATTCTCTGTTGCGGGGTTTTGCCCTCTCCTTGTCCTTGGACGATCGGTGACTACTAAATGCATCCTTTGCTACCAAAGGGTCCCATGCTACTCTTTCCATGCATCCGTCAGACCCTCACCTCAACACCATTTGGGATTCTTGGGTTCCAAATAAAGTGAAGATCTTTGGGTGCCCTTTTACATAGACTGACTCAACACGAGGTGTAATGTGCAAAAGAAAGCCATTTTTTTTTTTTGAGGAAGCAGCAAGAGCTCTGCCTTTTCATTAAGAAGAAGAGAATCGACCAGTTAATAAGGAAAACTGACCAGAAACCGATACGTTTGCAAGACATGCACACGCCAGCCCCGAGGCCACGCACCCGGCGAGCCGAAGACTCTGCCTCCCAAGTGGCCGGAGACGACACCCCACAACACTAGAGGACTCCGGAGCTAATACTCTGACTTCCACACCAACCCCAAGGCCGCACACCAAACTAGTCGATGACACTACTGCCCAAGCGACCAATGTCAACACTACACACATAAGAATTCCGGAGCTGCTGCTCCGACTTCCACTGCGGCCCCAAGGCCGCGAACCGGTCGATTCGACACTGCCGCCCAAGCGACCAAGGTCAACACTACACATAGGAGAATTCTAGAGCCGATGCTCCAACTTCCATTCCGGCTATGAGGCCATGAACCAGTCGAGTTAATGACACTGCCGGCCAAGCGACCAAGGTCAACACTGCACACAGGAGAATTCCGGAGCCGCTGCTCGGACTTCCATTCCGGCCCCGAGGCCACGAACCAGTTGAGTTGATGACACTGCCGCCCAAGCGACCAAGGTCACTACACACGGAAGAATTCCGAAGCCATCGTTCCGACTTCCATTCTGGCTCTGAGGCCTCGAACCAGTTGAGTCGATGACACTGCCGCCCAAGCGACCAAGGTCAACACTTTACCCAAGAGAATTCCGGAGCCACCACTCTGACTTGGAGTTGGCATGGAGATCGGCAGCTAACTCAAGACCCCTTGGACTATGTGGATTAGAGTTAAAAGGGGTCACCGCTAAGACCACGGAGCCAATTCCCTATACATGTGGAGAGACAACACTTGCAAGCCCATGTCAATGCACATGTGTCATATGGACGTCAATTAGGTGGGGCGGAACTGGATGTCGGTTGGATGGAGGTATTTCCCGTCAGCTCCGAGGTATCCATCTTGTTTTCCTTCTCCTTTCCATTGCTATCATCAACAGCATCGTCGCCCTTGCGTTTCCAAATAAATGGGAAAAAAATATGGATCCGGTGCATAGTATGTCGGTTCCCTGATAAACGTGGGTCCATAGACCTTGAGCTTAACCACCACGTCCGTAGAAATGAAATGCCCAACCTCGTCTGTCTCCTCTGGCAAAATCTGAGTGTTCGTCATGGCCACCAGAATATGGACAACCCCACAACGTCTCAAGTTGATGAGTTTAACGTCCATTCCAGCCCCGAGGCCACGAACCAGTTGAGTTGATAACACTGCCGCCCAAGCGACCAAGGTTTCCGGAGCCACCGTTCCGACTTCCATTCTGGCTCTCAGGCCTCGAACCAGTTGAGTCGATGAGACTGCCGTCCAAGCGACCAAGGTCAACACTTTACCCAAGAGAATTCCAAAGCCACGCTCTGACTTGGAGTTGGCCCCAAAAGAGTACCACTGCCCACAAACCCCAAAAATGACGAACTATACGGGGAACACCCTCAACATGAAGCCAAAGCTGCTTAAGTTCCAACTTATGTGGGATTTCCTGAGACATTTGAGCATTAACCGATGGCACATTCATCTGAATACCGTCAGCCTAACCAAATCCTCAAAGAAGGGAAAGCTAACCAGGTAGGTATCTGGCCCATGTTGTATAACCTCCCACTTCCATTGGTTCTGAACCAGGCATCTCCTGGCTATCTGACTCTCAATGATACCAGCCGGAACCATCAAACCGTTGACCTGAACACGAGCAATAGGAGTCTGTGTCAGTGCCAAATGATCCTTCACAATGCAATCGGGAAGCTGAGCAAAATAAGTCTCTTATGCACCTACTCTTGAAATAAAAGCATTGGGCTTAGAGCATCTACAGCCGGACGCCCCCAAGCCACCCAATACGCCCGGGCGGATGATCCAATCACTGACCGGTCATGAAAATCGACCCAGACGGGCACCTCAAACGTCGTGGCTGACTGACACCCCTCATATCCGGTCCAAATATGGGATGTACAAGGGGGCGTCCGGGCTCGTCCGCCATGACGGACCCGGCCCACGCTGGCCCACTCGACCCCACATATATTCCTCCTCATTCGCTCGTCGGACCAAACCCTAACCACTCCCCTCCGCCACCCAAGCTCACCTCTGGCAATCTCCGGCCGTCTCCGGCATGGCGGGCAGCGGATCTGACTCCGACCAGTCCGGATCCGTCGGCTGGGGTGTCATCTGTGCGGGATGGAGGACGCAATGGCCGTTCGGATTGCACTTCGCCGCTCCCGGGAGGACATCGCCTGGCCGATGGCAGGATCTATCCGGCGCAACACCATAGCATCGACTCAACGGGCCCTCAGATCCTCTGGGGCTAGACCATCACGGTCCCGGTAGCCGTAAAATCTCTCCTTCCCCATCGCCTGTCGAGTGGGCTATGAGTACCACCGGGACCGGTGTGCCCACCGTGGGAAGGACAGGATAAGGGCCGCCGAGGCCCGTCTCGTTGCCGACATGGCGGCAGCGGAGGCGGAGGCGGCTGATTTAGCGACGCGGGCGGCCGCAGAGGAGGGATCCATCCGCGCCCGCATTATGAAGAAGCGGCAGCGGAGGAACGCGCGTGCCCTCACCCGAGAGCAAAATCGGGCGGTCCATGACCGAACTGCCACCAAAGGAGGAGAAGGAGGACAACTCCGGCGACGAGCAGATCTGGCTCGATACCTACTGCGTCTTCGACCGGTATTTCCGCAAGAAGGACGACAATAGCGCTGGGAAGGGCAAGGGCAGCCGGGGATGATCTTCTCCATCATAACCAAACATGCCAAATTTTGGTAGTCTGATGTCATGTTGTAAATGTAGTAGTTGGACGATGTGTAACGTAGTTGCATGAGTTTGTATGGATTTGAGGTATGCTAATTGAGGTGTCCGGTCGTGAGAAGTGAAATTTGAGGCTTGACCGGCCAGTGTCGTGGACGCGCCCGGGCACGTTCGTGGGTGTTTGAGGGGTCGGATTTGCCAAACACGCTAGATGCTCTTAGGGAGTTTAAGAACCGGGCATCGCAACATTGGATGAGCAATTTTGTCGCAAATATAACACTAGCACCTTGCAATCCTTCGCTACGTGCGTGTCGACTGCACAATTCCAACAACGGACCCCCTTTCTAGCTTTACTCTTGGCCGTGGATTGATCACGCTGCACACGGGGCACCATACCCTGCGTGTACGGTACATCCACGGAGTCTTGTACCTGTCCATGGACATGCTTGTTGGCCTGTCGGAATCCATCCATCAAGAGTCTTATCTTACTGATCATTCTTCGGAAAATATGGGAGCAACAAAGTTTTTGATGTCTTGAGGTGAGCAGCAGCGAAGTCATCCGGAACATTACCTCTAACATCACACTGTGGTCTCATAGGCTAACAATATCTAACTTCATATTCAGCGATGTCATATTCTTGATGTCTAAGGTTCAAGTTTAGGTGTAATTAACTGAATGTTTTTAGAGTGTAGGAAGTGTCAATTAACAGCCTGTCCTCAAATCCTAGCGCACCAAGTGTCAACGCGTGGTAGTTTGTTCCTTGCTTCTCGTCTCATCCATTTCAGAAATGCCCTCTAATTTGCGAAAAATTTACCTCTCCAAGCCAGATTTGATTCAAAGGAATTTTGAGGGATTGAATTCCTTACCAATCTTTCCTATGTCAGTCGCTTGACCGAATCCCATAAAAATAGTACATTCCATATGAATTTTAGCATCCCCTGGAATCTCTTGGAAAAAAAAATCCTTTGATTTTTCTATGACGCAATCAAGCAAACCAAAATCTGGAAGGATTCAAATGGGAATGACAATGCAACCCTACATTTTCAAATCCTGCAAATCAAACATGCCCTGATACTCCATGTTGCGGCTCTAGTGTGATCTGCTACTGCTTGAGAAGCTGTAAAAGGCTGACAGGAACCCGTAATGTAGCGAGAAATGCATAGGGAAATTGACTCGCTCGCTGCATATTGGCATAGCAGGGAACAGCCTAATCGGAGGAGCATTTCTTCCTAATTTGACAACCCTCATAATACTTGTACCATCTCCAGCACGTCAATAGCTTCACAGGTTTTCTTCCTGAGTTGTAACACTTCCCCCCTTAGCAGCAATAACATATTACACTGACATGACAATCTATACAAACTACCAATGCTGGTTCATTCGAGCTTCCTTCAGCAAGGAGCTCGAGTGGATTAAACCAGTCCGATGCCTCTGTGCCATAATGCGAGCATTGTGGCATATGATGGAGAGTCCATCCTCAGCCGTCCCTCGAATTGACTGCCTGCCCCTGCACAGGATTAATTTGACGATTAAACAGAATCTGGCATGATTCGCATGACGATAGGACAACTGAACTGCACGTTCAGCGATCACAGCAATGGCCGCGTGTCCAAAGTTTAAACACATTCAGAACCCTAGTTTCACACACGATTATTCATACAACCAATTGGATATATGGTATATCCAGCACAAACCCCTCAGTAGCTGATATATCTATTCTTCTTTATGTTGTTAGGGAATCAAATCAAACTGAAAAATGAGAATTATCAAACGAGCTCACTGCTACACATAGCTATATTTGTTTTCCTTTTCTTTTTCATAATACACGGCGGTTCACTGATGTAATCCTGGGGGGGAAAAGCTCACCCAGCTTACAAAGATAACAGCGATTAAATTCTAAGAGCATGCAAGCCTACTAGGCCACAAGGACAAATGAAGCGAACATAAGAGATTCTAGTATTCTACGAGGATTGCAGGTTCTGTGAATAATAATGCAGACACCAGAAAAGAGAGCAACAAAGCTGCCAAAACCGTGTGAAAACAACATTAACTGAATCTTTCATGAGCACCATAATTTGCAGTTTGTTCGTACCTTTTACTGATGAGTTCACGCCCAAAGAAACCACTAGGTCATGTAGCAACTGAACCTAAGCGCGCATGATTGCTCTTTGCCTTCGGCTTCACAAAAACTCCCCATAAGTAATTCTCTCCGTCTATCCCTGTTACCATGGTATGAAATTAGCACACCACTAAAAATCAGTCACTGCATTTGATTTTTATACCCAGGCATATAAGCAAAAAACAAATTACATGGGCCCATCAAACAGAAAGAACATATTATGGGTACTTTTCTTTTTCAGAGATATCCAAATAGGCAAATACAGAGTAAGAGCACTAACACTGAGAATCAGGTGGAAGCACTTCCGAGGAATATATCAACAGCATGATGTCATCAATATATGCCTTCATGACAAAATTGCTGTACGCCTCCAAGCGACGAGGATGCTTTTTGTTATAACTTCAAATATAAAAAGGAAAGAAGGCACGATAAGTATATGAATCGCATGCTATAAACAAGGTCAAATATGCAGTAGCACATAAGCCATTTTTTGTACTGAGACCATCATAAACCTACCAGTCAAGTTCAGCAGGGAAAAATATCAAGGCAATGTCATCATAAACTGGACAGAATTCGTCAAAGGTCTTTGGCCAGTAATTCATTCGAGGTGATATCTTCAACTGTATATTGTTAGGCATCTTCTTGGCGATATCACAAACTCTGGATGATACTACAGATGGGATGTATGCTTTAAATTCACCAAGATTAGAACTTTCTCCATCAGAGAGGAGAAAGCATCCCCTAAAAAGCGAAGGAATGTCAGAGCATAACAAAGGTTGTCACTGATTACATCAGATATACCAGAATATCAAAATTTAAAGTGTGATGCTAGAAAACGGACAACTTTAGACAACTGAAATCCATATTGATCATAGAAACCAGTAGCACTTTTTCTTACGAAGCTGAATTATGAAAACCCAACATTGTGGGTAGCATATTAAGATGTACCCTCATTTTAATTATCAACTTGGCACAGTCGCATAATAATGGAGTAAGGAGTTCACAGGGACATAATTCATGCAATCAAGAATCAAGTGGTCACTCCGAGGTGGATATGCATGCATAAATTATTGTACTAACAACACTCTTGGTTTCCTCAGTACACAGGCATCCTGAATCCTGAAATGGCGATTCCCCAAAAACTGAATCTCATTGCGAAAAGGAGGGAGTATTAGACTACCCAAAATGTCCAAGAGACAAATATCTTAATTTATTTTATTTAGATCCAATAGACAAATATCTGATTCTGTCAGATTTTGAATTAATTCCCTCCTGAAACAGACACACTCTTGCACCTTTTGCTAATCTTACTTTGCTAGGACCGAATAATCGAATCCACTTAGGCTATTGCTAGAACAGTATCTTATATTTTTTCCATAAGGTGAATGTTTATTCACAGAAGGTTCGAGTGGATTCAGTTCTGAAATTGATCTAGAATATTTTTCTGTTGGAACCAGGGAACTCCTACTCCATTTTATCAATCACGAACAATCAGAATAAAAAACAGAATGATTAAAGTTACCTAGCCTGCAAAGCAAGTATTTTTTTACCGTCTACCAATTTGCCAAATACCAATCGTTACTAAGGAAGCTAATATACCCCAGCCAAGAATCCGAACACACCATACTACTTGCGCAATTTTGTTTGTAGAAAATCAGCTAATTTCTGGTTAATCAAAACTAAAGCCATGGATAAACCCCTGGGAGATGCAGATCCACTGCAGTTATGAAGTGAGTGCAGTATCATCGGGTCATTGGAGCAATGATCAATGAAAACGGGAGCTGCAAATTTTGTGTTTTCCCATACTAAACCATCTACAACAGATGGAGAAGTTGAAGCAACAACACTATGGGAATCATGTAGAAGCAGATTTACCTTCTAATATCCCTGGATTTCTAAGTTCCTCATATTTGTTTTATTAAGCAACCATGAATGGACCATTACAAGTTGAAATGATCCATACTTCTTGAGATGAAAAAATTCGCAAAGAGAGCATACTCACTTCCAGCAATGTCCTTCTGGTGGAGGGCGTCTTGCATACTCTGCACTTGAGCTGATGATCACTGGCATGTCTATATTGTTGTGCAGACTCTTTGTTCCAGATCCACATCCACTATCAGCATCTGTTAGCACTTTGGAAATGGAATATAATCTGTTAGCAATTCAAAAATAGACCATCATAACCATTTGATTAGTCCTCTTAAATCCTCAAATTTTATCTGATGTAAGATCAATACATATATTTCGTGTAAATCAAGAATTACAATATATACATGATAGGTTTTGAATGCTTGCCAACAATAATCATTCTGTGAAATATTAATTTTATCGAGAAGTGTAGTATTAACTATCAAGCGATCACGAATTACACCTGAAGCATTGAGTGCACTTTTCCCAGTAGGTTGATCGTCTATCCAGGAGTTGCATTTTCCTCCATCTGCATTGGCTACCTTCTCTTCTTTAGGCTGATCTTGAAGCTGCTGGTCAATTCTTGTAACTTCTCCTTTTGTATTATGTGGAATCGTAGGAATCGTCGCACCTGTTTTTTCAAAAATAATGTCTTCATGAACTGTAACTTTTAGGCAGAAGCAACAGCTAGCTGTTCTAAACAAGGAAAGATATGGCACTAGATGCGTGAAAATACCTGACTGCACTTTCTGTCTCTTCTTCGTATCATCAGCTTTTATCGGGTTTTGACTTGCAACAGCGCATCGCTTCAAGGAAACTGCTTGACCATCACTCCTACTGGGAGATACACACTTCATACTGCACGACTGTTTCATACTTTGAGGAGATGGAGGGCGACCCTGTCTACTGGGAAGTATGCTCTTCATACTGGACGAAGGTTTCATGCTTGAGGGAGATGCAGGATGAACCTGTCTACTGGGTGATATGCATTTCATAGTTGGAGATGCAGGATGGACCTGTCTACTGGGTGATATGCATTTCATACGTGGAGGAGATGCAGGATGAACCTGTCTACTGGGGGATGAGCACTTCAGATTTGGTGGAGATGCAGGCTTAACCTGACTACGTCGCGCGACAAATCTTCGCATATAATGAACTGCTGGCCTCTCTCTACTCAACAGTGCCTCCTCTTCACAGCGAATGAACTTCACTTTAGAATTTTCATATATCTGTGGTGTTTTAACACCAATTTGATGGGCCACATTTCTGTGACTCTTCTCAGGCCTTTGAAACTCTGTTTTTTCACCTGCACCATGATTAGGGAGGAAATGTACTTAGTTACATGATTCAAAGAATGAGATTGATGAAAGAACTTAGTAATAGGATGAAACAATTGCTGATATTTGTAATCGTTATATTTACCTTGAATAGGTTTTGGGTCCCCATTAGCCTTTTTTTTGCATTCAGAGCAACACCAGTCATATCTCATTTCAAACTCCACCACCAGCAGGCAATAACTACAAAACGAAAAAAAAAAGGAAAAACTTTCAGAGAGGTAGATAGAATTTTCATGTCGAATGAGCTTCAGTTCCTAGCTGTAAAAGATACTTCCTCCGTTCACAATTATAAGATGTTTTGGATATTTCAATATGGACTGAAATGAGTGAACAAGGACACTACAATGCGTTTATACACATCCAAATCAGAAACTGCTAGAACATCTTATAATTGTGGAAGGAGGGGGTAGTGCACTTGGACACAATTTCCTCAGAGCAAAAGAAGGATATAATAAATTTTGGATCATCTAGGAATGCTTTGAGTCTAATTCAATATCTTTGGCTCTCTGCATTAGTTTTCTATTGCAAAATCCATCCTAGTTTGATATCAAACACTCTGCAATTCTCTTATTCCATCCAAGCATTTCATACGTACAAAGTACTACAAAGTAAACAGGGTTACAGAAAAAAAAGGGAAAATATGCATACTTTGGCAGAGTGGCAAGCAGTACACTTTCCGAGTGCTCAACACCTGAACCAAGACGAAAGCTCAACAAAACAGGGGTAAAGAAAAAGGGCATATACCGATGTTGACAGCCGTTGCACTGGATGCAGCTGAACATAACGTGCTGGTTCTCTCCACTCCCACATATCTCACACCTTGCTGCTGGGCGTGCCTCGTCCTGCAGGGTAAGCAGAACCATCATCAAGTATGAAATTGCACAGATTATCAGCCTTGTTCACGGATTCTTTTGCACAGAACCCTGGAAGACAGTTCGTTTCAAACGCATATGCCCCTTGGTCAGACAGATCCAGTCCATCTAGAGGCCTCCAAACCCCCAATTTTACAAGAACCGCAACAACATCGAGCAACCTCCGGGGCCGAATCGGGTTGAGGAGCACACATGAAAGGCGCTGTAGTCGAAATCCGCCCCTTTTTTCTCAGAAAAGAAAACACGACGCGAAATCATGCCCTAACCAACACCCGGGACGGCGAAATCCGCCGCTCCCGGGCGCCGATTT
>NC_041389.1:684026468-684029564 GCF_002162155.2 Triticum dicoccoides | reverse complement strand
TGCACGTGCGCGGCGCGTCCTGTCGGCGGCGGCTGGATCCCGGGGCGGCGGGTGAAGCTCGGGCTTCCCGCGGCGGCATGGCGTGGTGCAGTCCCTATCCAAGGCAGATCTGCATCGGCGATCTCGTGGTTTTGTCACTGATTGGTTCAGATCAGAGACGGTGATGAGCGTGCGGGATCCATCTCGGCGGCTCTCGCGGTTTGGCGAGGTGGGGTGGGATCCCTCTTTCCAGGCTCCAGTGGTGGCGCATGCAGGCAGTGGCCGGTGCGCTGGGGCTCCTACGGTGGCACTCCTGTTGCGGTTGGTCGCTGGATCCAGGCGGCTAGATCTGGGGCTTCGAAGGCGGTCGAGACAGTGCACAGGTTGTCGGGTAGATTTCTTGGGACGAATCCGGATGAAAACTTGGTCTTCGGTCATTGGTCGGAGCCGGTGATGACGATGCCCTTATCATCATTTCCTTCGTGAAGGCATCATCGAGGTGAAGCTCCCAACCCCATCCAATACCTCTGGGGGAAACCCTAGATCAGTTGATCGGATGACGACGGCATTCATGTGTCGTTACCCCCTTGGGGCGGCATTCTTGGAGATGCACTCGAGCTCGAGGGACCAGCGGATGGCATCTGCGGTCGAGCGGTGTTTCTTTCTACATATTCACGGCGGCGGTTCTCGACAACATGGAGCAGTGGAGGCTGGGCGTCAGATGTGTGGCGAGGGACACGTGCAGGAGGTCGACGTTGTCTGGCATCGTGGTGGCGTCGATGCAGAAAGGCCTGACAAGGTCGATGCGTCAGTACATGCTTTGAGGATGGATCGAGGGAAGGCGGAGGTGACGGCCCTTTGCAGCGTGTGCGTGTGGTACTCACTGAGTGTGCGCCGGACCGAAGTGCTATCCAGTCCCGCCTATGTGGCTTGGATGGGGCATCCGGTGTTAGCTGTTAGGCTTTCGTGCGATGTCTGTTTGGTATTTGGCCCGGATATTCGGCACCCCTTCATCAAGAGGATAGGAGTAACGACAGGTGTCGTCTAGATGATGGCCTCGGGCTTACTGTTGTATTACTTTGTTTTTTTAACAGAGAAAGGGTCCGGAAGGACCCAGAGCATCCATTAACTATCAGCGGCTGCAGTACAGAGCTCATACCAGGACTCAAAAGAAAAGGAAATTACATCATAGTCCCTGAAACTAACAAGGAGGACTCCATCCTGATGATTAAGATTACAATCGGGTCCAATACTCAACTCCAGCGTAGATCCAGTCCGGCCATCACCGGGTACGTGGCCACTTGGGATCACCGGACCGCCACTAATCCATCTCCGGACAAAGATGGAAGAAGAGGACTCCATGTTGAAGTTGAACAGCTGCCTCTCAAATGGCATCAAGCCAGGAGGAAGAAACGAAGCCAGCATGGCTTCACCAGGCCGCCCTTCGGCCAGAAAGGTCACCGGGGAGGCGTCGGAGACCGGCAGCTCCATTGGGCGCCGTAGCTCCACTCCAAGCACCGATGAGAATATGCACAAACCCAATCGAAACAAACTTGCGCTCCACCTCTTCCACTTTCTGTCCCCATCTCCACGACAGCGACGAACAAATGGAAAAAGGCGACGGAGATCCTCCAGATCAGGGAAAGATTCGAGCTTATTAGGGGAGCTATCACCAGATCTACCACCCGCTGTCGACTTCCACCATGGAAGCTCACATCGGGAGAGAACCAGCCGCCAGGCGCTGCTCGAGGACGCCTGGACGAAGCTCCAACTCGACATCACGTCAAACACCATAGAGGCAAACCTAGACTCAGTCCTAAACCTAATCTTACACCTACTTGACGGAGGAGAGACCTGGCTACCTTCCCCATGCTCGCTCACGACGGCAGCACCGCCGGAGGAGGAGGGCCAAGGAGCCGGGCGACACTTTTCTTGTGCGACTCTCAACGGTGGCTAGACGAGAGCGGACCAGACTTGTATTACTTTGTAAGGTCTTTGTAAATAATAAATAAAATGGCCGCATGCATCACCCAGATGCAGAGGCCGGGGGTGATTTCTCCTTTTCAAAAAAAAAGCACATTTTTAGGCTAAGAAAATCTGCATCCGTGGTATGCCAAGCTCTCATGCTGCCATGAAATATGCACAATACGGGCAACAACCTAGGGCGATGCTCCCACGATTACGTGAGAGACATATCTGCATCAGTAATCGAACCTTGCAAAATTAAGGTCGGGAATTCAAACCACAAGCCGTATAAAAAATAATGAAATTATATTGGGCTAGCAAGTGGTTGGTTCATGAGCTGCCAGGCTGAATCCAGTTGAATCTAGAAAGATTTTTAAATAGTAATTATATTGATTGTTCGCCCAACCTACGCTCGATAAGCTACATCTCCCTATAAAAAAATGCAATTTTCATTCGCGGCGTGCAAAGAATCAGGAGCCCTAACCAACACCCCATAAAAAAAGGCAAGATCCATTTTCCTAACCACTAATTTTGTGTCAGTAAAGCAACAACGTGGCTTGTGATAGATAAGAAGATGAGAGTAATGCAATGGTCGACCAGGCGCGCAAGGTGGTCACAGACATGGGTGGACAATGCCATAGAAGAGAAGCGCAAGACAATGCCCCTTACCATCACAGGTGGCGACATTTGGATATGACAAGTCATTAGTAAGAAGAAGAATCATAGACTGCACCCAAAGGGGATGGGAGGAAGGAAGCTGCATCAATGGCCGAAAAGGGGATGCAGAAGGATTGGGGGTATTTGGGTTCTCTTTTTTGCTTCCGATCCTCTCCTCCCAAAACTTAGAGGCAGGAGAGGCAAGTAATACATATTGGGCAAAGAAAAGCTTTATCCAGAATATGCATATATTTTATGACGTCATGCAAAGAAATTGACAGGATAGCGGTGGTAGTACTCTACTACAACAAGCTAAGACAATGTATGTCGCACAACTATGTGAGACACGGTAAGGATGATACCTTGACCGCGCCCTCTCACCGCGCCCACCGCGCCCTCTCACCGCGCCCCTCGCTCCCACGCCGGCGGCCACTCCGGCCCCGGCGTCCACCGGCCTCGGCGTCGGCCACTCCGACTACGCCGCCCAGCTCACCG
>NC_041389.1:683995028-684026034 GCF_002162155.2 Triticum dicoccoides | reverse complement strand
GAGGGACCCCCCCTCTCCTACCGCCAGGCCCTGTGCCGATCTCCGGCTCCGGCGCCCCACGGCCCGTCTCCCCCGTCGGCGACACGGCCCTTGTCCTCCCCGCTGGCTGCGCACCCTTCGCCGCCCGCCACTCGCCCCCCAGTCCGCTCCGAGATCTGTCGGATGCCAACGGGCTTGGCGGGCTCGCACGATGCTTGGCAGGTTGCCGGGGGCCGCAAGCGCCCGCGCCCGCGTGATCCCCGCCGCCAACGCCGGGGCGCCGAGGCCCGACCTCGCCCCCGCCCCTCCTGGCTGCGTGAGGGGGACTGCCCGCGCTGCCTCGACGCCCACCCGCGGTCGGAGTGCCGGAAGGATATCCGCTGCGCAAGGTGCCGTTTTTTCGGCCACATCGCTAGGCAGTGCCATATCCCCCGGGCCGCCCCTTCCTCCGCCGGCAGTCGCTCCTCCCCTCCCCTACGGCGTCGAGTCCCCTCCCCGTCGACGCCCGGCGACCGCCCTGCGTAGGATGGCTCGGCAGCGTCCACCCGCTCTTCGTCCGGGCTGCTCACGCCCGCGTCCCCCGGGCACACATGCGCCACCAGCAAGCGCCCCTCGTCGGCTTCCCCCATGTCCTCCGGGTGGACCGCGACGGGCCCGCTCGACGACCCCTCGCCGGCGACTTCGGCGCCTACGACGTCCGCGCGCCCCTCCTCGCCGGCCTCGGTTGGTTCCTCCGTCGCCACCCCGCTCTTCGGCCACCCCGCTTCCCGCCCAGCCGCAGCTGTGTGCTACTTGCCCTGCTCCCAGGAGGTCATCAACGCCGAGCGCGCTCTGGAGCGTGCGCTCCTCGTCATCGTCGCGGGTCGGCGCACTAGTGTTTCCCGCGAAGAGATTGCTGAGGCCCTTCGCTCCCAGTGCGGCCTGGCCAACGGCGACTTCTCGGTCCACCGCCACGCCCCGGAGGACTTCCTTGTCCGCTTCACCGACCCCTCGCTCCGTGCCCGCGTCGCCACCAGCCGGGTGCGCACGCCCCGCTTCCGCCTGATCTTCCACCCCTGGGGCCGGACCGCGGGCTCAGAGCCGGTGAAGGCGCGGTTCCTCGTCTCTCTGGAGCTGTTCGGTGTCCCGGACCACGCCTGGCACCGCTCCGCCACCGAGACCCTGCTCTCCCCGTTCTGCAAAATCGAGCACCTCGCGCCGGAGACACGGGACATGTCTGACATGTCCGTCTTCAAGCTCACGGCCTGGACCATCAACCCCGACGCGATCCCGCGCTCCTCCGAGCTGCTTGTGCAGGACGACGACGCGGTGGACCTCGACGCCGACCCGGATCGTGCGGAGCGCCTTGCGCTCGGGCTTGTGCGCTTCCCCGTACGCATTCATGTCGCCTCCTGCCTCGACTACCGCCGTCCATCTCCGCCCCCGCCCTCGCCGCCCTCCGCCGGCGATGCAGGTTCGGGCCCGAGCTCTCCCCCCCCCACGTTGGCCGCGCCAACATGACTTCCTGCCCGCGCAGCCGGACAGTGGGCGCCCTCCTCCTCCTCGTCGGGACGGCCGTCGGCATGGTCGCCGCCGAACGCACGTGCCTCCGCCGTGCCGTGTTTCGGCCGGGATCCTGGGACCCCACCCCGGCAGTATCCCACCTTTTGACCGGGTCCCCACGCGTCAAAGGCTGGGCTCCTCCGTCGTCACCACTCTGTCCACACTGTTGGCCCACCCCAACAACCCTCCACCTGCTGCTGCGGCCCACCCATCCTCTCCTGTGCTTTCCTACGGGACCCAGGGGGATGGAGACGTGGGTGATTCAAACGAGCCAATCGCGGCTGAGCCTTCTCCACGAAGACTACTGGATCGCGCCGTTGTGTCCCCCCCGACCGCACCTGTCTCCAGCTGCCACCCCTCCCCGCCCTTGGATCCCGTGCCAATCCCGCCCGGCTCGGATTGGGTGGCCGGCTCGGCCTCGGGTGCCATGACTGGCGAGGCCCCAGCCTTGGATACCACTGCTATCGCTGATCGGGCCCCTAGGGCCAACGTGCATGCCCCTGTCGCTTCCCCTGGGCCCGCGCTCGTCCCGTCGCTGCATGGCGAGCCCCCCTGCACGGCGATCACCCTTTCTACTGCTGCCTCCAACCCTGGCACCAGCTCCGCTCCGCCCGACGCTACTTTTGAGGCTCGGCCAACCAACCAGGAGCCATCTACAGCTGGGAAGGATGACCTGGCCATGCAACCCATGCAGGCTGCCGTGAGCGACGCGCCCCTTACCGCCTTTGTCGACGCGATTTCCGTCAGGGCATCCTCCATTTTGCCTACCCCCAAGCCACGACGTAGGAAGAAAGAGCTGCCAGCTAACTTTACACCGAGGTGCAGTTTCCGGATCGCCCGCACTGATCTTGGCCTCAGCTCGGAGATGAAGGCGAAATGAGTGCTTCTCCGGCGTCTTGGCCTCATTGCGGACGATGACGCTCCCATTCCCAACGACGTCCTCGACAAGTATGCCCTTCTCTTCGAGCAGCCCCTGGCCGTGGACGTCCTGCAGGCCTTCGCGGACTTCTTTGGTTGGCAGCTTCCCTCTTCGCTGCCCGAGGCGACCCGTGCGGCAAACGCACTTCTCATCGAGGCTTAGCGCCCTTCACCTTGTATCTCGAACGCCTACATCCTCTTTCTATGGATTACAACCTTAAAGCAGTCTTTTGGAACGTTCGTGGCCTCAACTCCGGTGCCAAGCGAACGGCTGTTCGCAGCGTGATCACTGCTACCGCCCCGTCCATCGTTTGTCTGCAAGAAACTAAGCTAGCGACCGCCACCGATTCCATTGTGCTTGACACGCTTGGCCCACTCTTTGAGGATTACTTCTTCCTCCCTGCCACCGGCACCCGTGGGGGCATCTTGCTTGCCTGGCGACGATCGGACCTCTCCCTCTCGAACCCTCTCGTTGGCACGCACCATGTCACGGCACTGGTCACTCCCCAGGCTAGCGATGGCCACTGGTGGATCACCGGGGTCTACAGACCACAGGACAACGGTGCCAAGCTCGAGTTCCTGGCCGAGCTGCACGACGTGCGCGAATCCCGCATAGGCCCGTGGCTCATTGGTGGGGACTTCAACATGATCCTCTCGGCGGCCGAGAAGAGCAATGATAATCTCAACCACCGCATCATGAGCAGGTTTCGACGATTTATTGCCGATGAGGAGCTTCGCGACTTATACATGCACGGCCGCCGTTATACGTGGTCTAATGAGCGCGACCACCCGACCCTGGTCCGCAACGACCGCATCCTATGCACCTCTGGATGGGAGTCTGCTCACCCACACTGCCTCCTGCAGTGCCTCTCCTCGGCAGCATCGGACCACTGCCCGCTCCTAGTCGACTATGTGGCGCGGCCACCCGGAGCTAGACGCTTCCATTTTGAGAGATTCTGGCCAAAGCTTCAGGGCTTCCATGACGTGGTTTCTGAGGCGTGGACTTCCGCTGTACCTGACGCCGATCCTTTCCAGAGGATCGTGAAACGTCTCAAGGCTACGGCGAGACAACTGCAGCGCTGGAGTACGTGCACGATTGGTAATGTTTCCCTGCAGCTCAAGGTTGCGCGGGAGCTCATCGTGCGCCTAGACGCGGCGCAAGACTCCAGACCACTCTCCCATCTCGAGACCTGGCTACGACGGAGGCTCAAGGCTTCGTACCTGGGCCTTGCCTCCCTTGAGAGATCAATCGCGCGGCAGCGGGTGCGCCTTTCCTGGCTTCGGAGCGACGACGCTGCTCTATCCTTCTACAAAATCCATGCGGCCCACCGTAAGTAGCGCAACCTCATGACGAGCCTCCAAGTGGGCCCCAACACTATCACCGATCATGACGCCATGGTTGACGCTGCCTTCGACCACTTCTCTGAGGTGCTCGGTACCGCTTCTCCATGCCCTTCAAGTCCCGCAGTTCGACCTGCTTGTGCTTGACGAGCCCTTCACTGATGACGAGATTTGGGACGCCGTCAAAAGTCTGCCGGCTGGCAAGGCGCCCGGCCCCGATGGCTTCACTTCCGAGTTCCTGGTGGCTTGTTGGGACACAATCAAACATGACTTCCGCGAGGCTTTCAACAAGCTATACTCCTTGAATGGCCACAGCTTCCAAAAACTCAACGAGGCTTTGCTTACTTTGCTCCCGAAGCGTGCGGACGCGAGATCGCTTTATGACTACCGGCCGATTAGTCTCATCCACATTTTCGCCAAGCTTGTCACGAAGCTGCTCTCCCTTCGGCTAGCACCCCACCTACGGTCCATGGTCTCTACAAACCAGAGTGCTTTCATCATCGGACGGTGCATCCACGGCAACTTCATGCTCGTGCAGCAAACGACCCGTCTCCTACACAACCTCAAGGCGCCACGTATGCTCCTCAATCTTGATATCGCGCAGGCTTTCGACAGCGTGTCCTGGCCTTTTCTCCTCCAGGTCTTGACGCACCTTGGCTTCGGGCCACGCTGGGGCGAGCGGATTTCTATCCTTCTCTCCACGGCCTCGACGAGGGTGCTCATCAACGGTCACCTAGGCCCCCCGATTGATCATGCCCATGGCCTTAGACAGGGTGATCCGGTATCCCCCATGCTTTTCACGATCGTGATCGACGTCCTCAACACCATGCTGTTACGGGCTGTGGACACCGGCCTCCTGCACCGCCTCACCACCCGGCACGCGGCATCCAACATACCTCTATACGCGGACGACGTCATCGTTTTTTGTCATCCGGACAGCCATGACATCGCTGCCGTGCGCACCCTACTCCAAGTCTTCGGGAGGGCTTCTGGGCTGCACACAAACTTCAACAAATGCTCAGCAACCCCGATCCAGTGCACTGACTAGCACATCGCTACGATCACCTCCGAGATGCAGTGCCCTGTGGCCCACTTCCCCATCACCTACCTCGGGCTACCTCTCACCGTCCGCAAGACTTGCTCGACGAGTCTGGAGCCAATCATCGACAAGCTCGGCCGCAAGCTCTCCACCTGGCGAGCCTCCATGCTTTCTCAAGGCGATCGCCTTGCCCTAGTGTGGCACGTCCTCTGCGCCATCCCCACGCACTTCCTCACGGCCATCGCCTTCAACAAAACGGCTATCAAGAAGGTGAATCGGATCATCCGCGGATTCCTTTGGGCGGGCCACAAGGAGGTCAACGGAGGCCAATGCCGCGTCAACTGGCAGCGGGTGTCCCACCCCATCTCCCTCGGAGGCCTTGGCATACGCGACATCTACCGCACGGGCCTGTTCCTGCGCGTCCGCTGGCTGTGGCTCCAGCGCACAGACCCCTCACGACCTTGGAGCAACCTTCCTATCCCCCACGACGCCGACGCAAACGCCATCTTCCGCGCCTCCACAAGCTGGCAGCTTGGCTCAGGCGACACTTGTCGCTTTTGGACTGACCACTGGATCAACGGCAAGTCCGTGGCTGAGATCGCCCCTCTCGTCTACACCCTCGTCCCACGGCGCCTCCGCAAGGACCGCAGCGTGCGCGACGGTCTTCACCTACGCTCTTGGGTCTAGGACATACGAGGCGCACTTGGCCCGGCGGCCATGGTGCAATACGTTGACCTGTGGTGCCTGGTGCGACACACACCGCTTTCCTCCACGCCGGACATGCTCTCCTGGCGCTGGACTGCTTTCGCCTCTTACTCGGCGAGCTCCTGCTACAAGGCACTCTTCTTTGGTGCTTGCAAAGACCCCCACTGGCGACTAACCTGGCGTCCATGGGCGCCTCTCCGCATCAGGTTCTTCCTTTGGCTTGCCATGCAAGACCGCTGCTGGACCGCGGAGCGACTTGCCCGCCACGGCTTGCCACACGAGGACACGTGCGCTCTTTGTGATCAGGAGCTCGAGTCCATGCACCACCTCCTCGCGGCCTGTCCGTTCTCGTGTCAGGTTTGGCACGAGGTTCTCGGCTGGGCTCGCATGGCCGTCGATCTTCCATCTGCGGACACACCTTTCCAAACTTGGTGGACTTCCTGCATCGACCGCTCGCCGGCCCCCGTGCGAAAGGGACTCTCCTCCCTCATCATACTCACGGCATGGTGGCTCTGGAAACACTGCAACGCGTGCATCTTCGACCAAGCCAATCCCTCCATCACCCTCGTCTCCGGCACCATTAAGGATGAGGCGCGCCTATGGGCAAAGGCAGGCGCCAAAGGGCTACATAACATCATCCCGGCGAGTAGCTGCTAGGTTAGACTTTAGGGCTGAGTAGACCCTTGGTTCCACTCTGCTCCAACGCTCGTGCACCATGCCTCCGGCGTACATGGCCTTGTAAGCGTTGTAATCCCATGCTACATTCTTCTTCTATCAATACAAAGATACGCAGCTTGCGTATTCGCGAAAAAACTATGTGAGAGACATTTTTCATCAATGATCGGACCTAGAAATATTCAAAAGGGGAATCAAAACTGCTAGTTTTATAGAAAAATTGTAATGAAACTATATTGGGCTATTGGATGGTTTATTCATGAGGTGCCACGTTGAATCTAGAAAAAATTGAAATGCTAATTGTGTCATATGTTCACTCGATTTGTGCTTAGTAAGTAATCTCTCTCTGTGTGAAGAAAAATAGCAGCCATATCCCACAAAATAAACAAGACACGGGCATGCAAGGAACCACATCCGAAATGCCCTAATCAACTCCTAAGAAGAATAAATCGGCTGCCCCTGACCCTCTCTTTTGCAATAGGAAAGCATGAACATGATCTGTGATTCGAGAATGGGTGAGTGGTAAGGCTTAGTCGGGGATCACACGACGATCATGAGGGAGCCAGGGTATTAGGGGAGAAGTGCAAGACAAGGTTTACCATCACAGCGACGACAATGCTCAAATACAAGAAGTTCTTGGTAATAATAGCAACCGAAGGCGGTAGCCAAGAGGGGGAGACGGGGATGGAGCAAGATGAGGTCCTCTGCCATTCTGACGATGACAATCAAATATGACAAATTATTTGGAAAGAAGAGGGGACATAGGCTACAAAACAAAGGGGGAGATGGGGGAGGCTATAGCAATGGCTAAAAGGGATATAAGGAGGGATTGGGGGTTGATGAGTCCATTTTTTGATATTTTTACCCTTCATTTTGTGCCTATTTGGTAGGCTTTGCTGGATTTTACCGCACACACCTTTTTTGCATGTTTTCACCAGGATGTCATTTTGAGATGTGTTTGGGAGTTTAAGGAAATAACAAGAAAGGGTGATAAAATCACGTCAACTAATGTGATAATGCATTACTATAAAGGAATAAAGCACCTGGGAGAGGAAGAAGTCACCAGGAGGCGACCAGAGTGCTCGATGATGCACGGTACAAGCGCAACCACTCGTACCACGTGTCGTCGTCGCCTGGTCAACTATCCCCCCCCCCCGTGTGATCGGATCTCGGATCAAAGCCCAGAGACCCCATATACTCATTCAGAACATAGAGCCCTAGCCTCCGGAAGGCATCTTGAGGGGGGATTGGCAAGTAGGAATCCCCCACCACCACCACCACCACCTCGTGCAAGGAATGCCGACATCAACCATCACCTTCACCGCCATCCATCTCCATCTTGTTGTAATATCGAACCCTTGTGGACCCCTATGTGTATTACTCGATTATATATTCGTGTTTTCCATCACTATTCATATGATGTTTGCCGTCTCCATGCATGAGTAGTTTCCTTAGTTCTTGAGGATGTGAATAAATCTTAGTATGTATAGGAGCTAAAATGTTTATGAGGATATGAGATTCTCTATTCACTACTAGGGAAAACCTTATACACAGAACTTTAGCAGTAGCGAGGGTCAAAAAAGCACGCTGGTGCTAAGTAGCAGTAGCGCGCATAAGGAAACCGCGCTGCAGATAAAGTTCTAGCAGTAGCGCGTCTGGCTGTAAACACGTTACTACTAAAATTCCCACGGCTTAGCCGATAGGCTACACATAGTAGTAGCGAACTATAACGAAACGCGCTACCGCTACTTTATTTGTAGCAGCGCGTTTTAATATAAACTTGCTACTGCTAAAGGTTATAAAATTAAATGGGAAGAAAATAGAAAGGTAATTGAAAATGAAAGAAATAGAATAAGGTGAAAGGAAAAAAATCAAATGTGAAGAAAACTAAATGAAAAAGGGGGGAAAAGAGAAAAGAGTAGCAGTAGCGTGTGTCCCAGAACGCGCTGTAGCTAACATAGCAGCAGCGCTTTTCCTGGAACGCGCTACTGCTACTTCTGACTTAACCACGGGGTTCGTCCTTCCCCACGCGGCCACTTCCCCCAAATCCAACTCTCTCCACTCTCGCCGCCGCCGTCGCCCGTCGGCCGCCGCCGCCGCACGCTCTCCGCACACCCTCTACGCCGCCCTGACCCCAGATTCAACACCGCCCCCGCCCCCGACCTCAATGCCGCCCCCGACCCCGACCTCGACGCTGCCATCCGCCGCGCGCCCGAGCCCCGACCCTGACCTCGACGCCGCCCTGCCCCTCCCTCGTCACAGGCACCCGAGGTGAGCACGCCCGCTCCTCCATCTCCCCTACCTCTGCCTAGGGTTTCTTTATATTTTAGTTGCATCAAATTAGTTAGGGTTCATGTAAGAGTGGAAACAAATCGGATGCGGATGCGGCTCAAATGAGTTAGGGTTCATGTACGGGTGAAAACGAATCAAATTTCTAAGATGAATCATAAAACGAGTAAAATTTGACCACTTATTTCACTTTATAGTTGGATAATTGGAATATCCGCTACCACTTTCCACCCCTATAGGTTCATCAAATTAGATGGTAATTAGGGCAGTAGTTCGTAGGTACTAATTAGTTAGTAAGAACTAGGTACTAGAATATTTTTATTTATAGTAAGTTTATTTTTAGTAAGAACTAGTTGAATTAATAGAACTAGTTAGTAAGAACTTGTTGCTATTTTTTAGTTAAAGCAATTTTTCCGCCTCGGCGTGGACGATGCCTATCCCTGTTGGAAATATGCCCTAGAGGCAATAATAAATAAGTTATTATTATATTTCCTCGTTCATGATAATCGTTTATTATCCATGTTGTAGGGGGTGCGCCTTGGCCTATATGGGCCAAGGGCAGCAGCCCCAAGAGGCCATGCGCCAAGATATAAGAAAAAGGGGAGAGTCCTCAAAGGGGAAGGCACCTCCGAGGTGCCTTGGGGAGGATGGACTCCTCCCCCCCCTTGGCCGCACCCCTTCCTTGGAGGAAGGGGCAAGGCTGCGCCTCCCCCCTCTCCCTTGCCCCTATTTAAAGGGAGGGGAGGGAGGGGTGCCCGCACCTGAAGCCCTGGCGCCTCCCTCCCTCCCGTGACACCTCCTCCTCTCTCGCAGGTGCTTGGCGAAGCCCTGCAGGATTGCCATGCTCCTCCACCACCACCACGCCGTTGTGCTGCTGCTGGATGGAGTCTTCCTCAACCTCTCCCTCTCTCCTTGCTGGATCAAGGCGTGGGAGACGTCACCGGGCTGTACGTGTGTTGAACGCGGAGGTGCTGTCCGTTCAGCACTAGGTCATCGGTGATCTGAATCACGGCGAGTACGACTCCATCATCCCCGTTCTCTTGAACGCTTCCGCTTAGCAATCTACAAGGGTATGTAGATGCACTCTCCTTCCCCTCGTTGCTGGTTTCTCCTTAGATGGATCTTGGTGACACGTAGAAATTTTTTGAATTTCTGCTACGTTCCCCAACAGTGGCATCATGAGCTAGGTCTATTGCGTAGATTCTTTGCACGAGTAGAACACAAAGTAGTTGTGGGCGTTGATTTTGTTCAATATGCTTACCGTTACTAGTCCAATCTTGTTTCGACGGTATTGTGGGATGAAGCGGCCCGGACCGACCTTACACGTACTCTTACGTGAGACAGGTTCCACCAGTTAACATGCACTTGGTGCATAAGGTGGCTAGCGGGTGCCAGTCTCTCCCACTTTAGTCGGAACGGATTCGATGAAAAGGGTCCTTATGAAGGGTAAATAGCAATTGGCATATCACGTTGTGGTCTTGCGTAGGTAAGAAACGTTCTTGCTAGAAACCCATAGCAGCCACGTAAAACATGCAAACAACAATTAGAGGACGTCTAACTTGTTTTTGCAGGGTATGCTATGTGATGTGATATGGCCAAGAAGAATGTGATGAATGATATGTGATGTATGAGATTGATCATGTTCTTGTAATAGGAATCACGACTTGCATGTCGATGAGTATGACAACCGGCAGGAGCCATAGGAGTTGTCTTTATTTATTGTATGACCTGCGTGTCATTGAACAACGCCATGTAATTACTTTACTTTATTGCTAACCGGTAGCCATAGTAGTAGAAGTAATAGTTGGCGAGACAACTTCATGAAGACGCGATGATGGAGATCATGATGATGGAGATCATGGTGTCATGCCGGTGACGATGATGATCATGGAGCCCCGAAGATGGAGATCAAAAGGAGCAAATAATATTGGCCATATCATGTCACTATTTGATTGCATGTGATGTTTATCATGTTTATGCATCTTGTTTGCTTAGAACGACGGTAGTAAATAAGATGATCCCTTACAACAATTTCAAGAAGTGTTCTCCCCTAACTGTGCACCGTTGCGAAAGTTCGTCGTTTCTAAGCACCACGTGATGATCGGGTGTGATGGATCCTTACGTTCACATACAACGGGTGTAAGACAGATTTACACACGCGAAACACTTAGGTTAACTTGACGAGCCTAGCATGTACAGACATGGCCTCGGAACATAGAGACCGAAAGGTCGAGCATGAGTCGTATAGTAGATACGATCAACATGAAGATGTTCACCGATGATGACTAGTCCGTCTCACGTGATGATCGGACACGGCCTAGTTGACTCGGATCATGTAATCACTTAGATGACTAGAGGGATGTCTATCTGAGTGGGAGTTCATAAGATGAACTTAATTATCCTGAACATAGTCAAAAGATCTTTGCAAATTATGTCGTAAGCTTGCGCTTTAGTTCCACTGTTTAGATATGTTCCTAGAGTAAATATAGTTGAAAGTTGACAGTAGCAATTATGCAGACAGTAGAAAGCTTATGTCCTTAATGTACCGCTCAGTGTGCTGAACCCCAAACGTCGTTTGTGGATGTTGCGAACATCGGACATACACGTTTTGATAACTACGTGATAGTTCAGTTAAACGGTTTAGAGTTGAGGCACCAAAGACGTTTTTGAAACGTCGCGGAACATATGAGATGTTTCGAGGGCTGAAATTGGGATTTCAGGCTCGTGCCCACGTCAAGAGGTATAAGACCTCCGACGATTTTCTTAGCCTGCAAACTAAGAGTGAAAAGCTCAATCGTTGAGCTTGTGCTCAGATTGTCTGAGTGCAACAATCACTTGAATCGAGTGGGAGTTGATCTTCCAGATGAGATAGTGATGTTTCTCCAAAGTCATTGCCACCAAGCTGCTAGAGCTTCGTGATGAACTATAACATATCAGGGATAGATGATCCTTGAGGTATTCACGATGTTTGACACTGCGAAAGTAGAAATCAAGAAGGAGCATCAATTGTTGATGGTTGGTGAAACCACTAGTTTCAAGAAGGGCAAGGGCAAGAAGGGACACTTCATGAAATGGAAAATCAGTTGCTGCTCCAGTGAAGAAACCCAAGGTTGAACCCAAACCCGGGACTAAGTGCTTCTGTAATAAGGGGAACAGCCACTGGAGCAGAATTACCCTAGATACTTGGTAGATAAGAAGGCTGGCAAGGTCGATAGAAGTATATTGGATATACATTATGTTAATGTGTACTTTACTAGTACTCGTAGTAGCACCAGGGTATTAGATACCGGTTCGGTTGCTAAGTGTTAGTAACTCGAAATAAAAGCTACGGAATAAACGGAGACTAGCTAAAGGTGAGCCGACGATACGTGTTGGAAGTGTTTTCAAGGTTGATGTGATCAAGCATCGCACGCTCCCTCTACCATCAAGATTAGTATTAAAACTGAATAATTGTCTTTTGGTGTTTGCGTTGAGCATAGACATGATTGGATTATGTCTATCGCAATACGGTTATTCATTTAAGGAGAATAATGGTTACTCTATTTATTTGAATAATACCTTCAATGGTCTTGCACCTAAAGGAATAGTTTATTGAATCTCGATCGTAGTGATACACATTTTCATGCCAAAAATTATAAGATAGTAATGATAGTACCACTTACTTGTGGCACTGGCACGTAAGTCATATTGGTATAAAACGCATGAAGAAGCTCCATGTTGATGGATCTTTGGACTCACTCATTTTTGAAAAGTTTGAGACATGCGAACCATGTCTATTGGTGCATACGCATGAAGAAACTCCATGCAGATGGATCATTTAGACTCACTTGATTTTGAATCACTTGAGATATGCAAATCATACCACATGGACAAGATGACTGAAAAGCCTCGGTTTCAGTAAGATGGAACTAGATAGCAACTTGTTGGAAGTAACACATTTTGATGTGTGCAGTCCAATGAGTGCTGAGGCATGCAGTGAATATCGTTATGTTCCTACTTCACAGATGATTCGAGTAGATGTTGAGTATATTTACTTGATGAAACACAAGTCTGAATTATTGAATGGTTCAAGTAATTTCAGAGTGAAGTTTAAGATCTTCATGACAAGAGGATAGAATGTCTATGATATCATCATAGAGATGAATATCTGAGTTACGAGTTTTGGCACACAATTAAGACATTGTGGAAATTTTTTCACAATTAATACCGCCTGGAACACCATAGTGTGATGGTGTGTCCGAACATCATAGTAGCACCCTATTGGATATGGTGCGTACCTTGATGTCTCTTATCAAATTACCACTATCGTTCATGGGTTAGGCATTAGAGACAACCGCACTCATTTTAATAGGGTACCACGTAATTCCGTTGAGATGACACCGTTTGGAGAAACCTAAGTTGTCGTTTCTTAAAAAGTTTGGGGCTGCGACGCTTATGTGAAAAAGTTTCAGGTTGATAAGCTCGAACCCAAAGCAGATAAAATGCATCTTCATAGGACACCCAAAACAGTTGGGTATACCTCCTAATTCAGATCCGAAAGCAATAGGGATTGTTTCTTGAATCGGGTCCTTTCTCGAGGAAAAGTTTGTCTCGAAGAATTGAGTGGGAGGATGGTGGAGACTTGATGAGGTTATTGAACCGTCACTTCAACTAGTGTGCAGCAGGGCATAGGAAGTTGTTCCTGTGGCACCTACACCAATTGAAGTAGAAGCTTATGATAGTGATCATGAAGTTTTGGATCAAGTCACTACCGTACCTCGTAGGGTGACAAGGATGCGTACCACTTCAGAGTGGCACAGTAATCCTGTCTTGAAGGTCATGTTGCTAGACAACAATGAACCTACGGGCTATGGAGAAGCGATGGTGGGCCCAAATTCTGACAAATGGTTAGAAGCCATGAAATCCGAGATAGGATCCATGTATCATAACAAAGCATGGACTTTGGTGGACTTGCCCGATGATCGGCAAGCCATTGAGATAAATGGATCTTTAAGAAGAAGACGGACGTGGATGGTAATGTCACCGTCTATGAAGCTCGACTTGTGGCGAAGAGTTTTTCACAAGTTCAAGGAGTTGACTACGATGAGATTTTCTCATCCGTAGCGATGCTTAAAGTCCGTCAGAATCATGTTAGCATTACCTGCATTTATGAAATCTGGTAGATGGATGTCAAAACGAGTTTCCTTACCAGTCTTCGTAAGGAAAGGTTGTATGCGATACAATCAGAGAGGTTTTGCCGATCCTAAGGATGCTAAAAGGTATGCAAAGCTCCAGCAATCCTTCCAAGGACTGGAGTAAGCATCTCGGAGTTGGAATATACACTTTGATGAGATGATCAAAGATTTTGGGTTTATACAAAGTTTATGAGAAACTTGTATTTCCAAAGAAGTGAGTGGGAGCACTATAGAATTTCTGATGAGTATATGTTGTTGACATATTGTTGATCAGAAATGATGTAGAATTTTCTGTAAAGCATATAGGGTTGTTTGAAAAGTGTTTTTCAATGGAAAACCTGGATTAAGCTACTTGAACATTGAGCATCAAGATCTATGAGGATAGATCAGAAATGCTTAATAATATTTTCAAGTGAGCACATACCTTGACATGATCTTGAAGGTGTTCAAGATGGATCAGTCAAATAAGGAGTTCTTCCCTGAGATGTAAGGTATGAAGTTAAGACTTAAAGCTCGACCACGGCAGAAAAGAGAGAAAGGACGAAGGTCGTCCCCTATGCTTTAGACGTAGGCTCTACAGTATGCTATGCTAAGTACCGCACCGGTTGTGTGCCTTGCTACATTTCTGGCAAGAGAGTACAAAGGTGATCAAGGAGTAGATCACCAGATAGCGGTCAAAATTGTCCTTGGAGTAATAAGGACATGTTTCTCGATTATGGAGGTGATAAAGAGTTCGGCGTAAAGGGTTACGTCGATGCAAGCTTTAACACCTATCCGAATGACTCTGAGTAGCAAACCGGATACATATAGTGGAACAACCATTTGGAATAGCTCCAAGTGGAGCGTGGAAGCAGCATTTACAATATGACATAGAGAATTGCGAAGTACATACGGATCTGAATGTTGCAGACCCATTGACTAAAACCTCTCTTACAAGCAAAACATGATCAAACCCCAGAACTCATTGAGTTTTAATCATATGATGATGTGAACTAGTTTAATGAAACTAGTAAACTCGGATGTTGGTCACATGGCGATGTGACCTGTGAGTGTTAATCACATGGCGATGTGAACTAGATTATTGACTCTAGTGCAAGTGGGAGACTGTTGGAAATATGCCCTAGAGGCAATAATAAATAAGTTATTATTATATTTCCTCGTTCATGATAATCATTTATTATCCATGCTATAATTGTATTGATAGGAAACTCAGATACATGTGTGGATACATAGACAACACCATGTCCCTAGTAAGCCTCTAGTTGACTAGCTCGTTGATCAATAGATGGTTACGGTTTCCTGACCATGGACATTGGATGTCATTGATAACGGGATCACATCATTAGGAGAATGATGTGATGGACAAGACCCAATCCTAAGCCTAGCATAGAGATCGTGTAGTTCGTATGCTGAAGCTTTTCTAATGTCAAGTATCTTTTCCTTAGACCATGAGATTGTGCAACTCCCGGATACCGTAGGAATGCTTTGGGTGTACCAAACGTCACAACATAACTGGGTGGCTATAAAGGTGCACCACAGGTATCTCCGAAAGTGTCTGTTGGGTTGGCACAAATCGAGACTGGGATTTGTCACTCCGCGTAAACGGAGAGGTATCTCTGGGCCCACTCGGTAGGACATCATCATAGTGTGCACAATGTGACCAAGGGGTTGATCACGGGATGATGTGTTACGGAACGAGTAAAGAGACTTGCCGGTAACGAGATTGAGCAAGGTATCGGTATACCGACGATCGAATCTCGGGCAAGTATAATACCGCTAGACAAAGGGAATTGTATACGGGATTGATTGAGTCCTTGACATCGTGGTTCATCCGATGAGATCATCGTGGAACATGTGGGAGCCAACATGGGTATCCAGATCCCGCTGTTGGTTATTGATCGGAGAACGTCTCGATCATGTCTACATGTCTCCCGAACTCGTAGGGTCTACACACTTAAGGTTCGATGACGCTAGGGTTATAAAGGAAGTTTGTATGTGGTTACCGAATGTTGTTCGGAGTCCCGGATGAGATCCCGGACGTCACGAGGAGTTCCGGAATGGTTCGGAGGTAAAGATTTATATATGGGAAGTCTTATTTTGGTCGCAGGAAAAGTTTCGCACTTTATCGGTATTGTACCGGGAGTGCCGAAAGGGGTTCGGGGGTCCACCGGGGGGTCCACCTGCCCCGGGGGGCCACATGGGCTGTAGGGGGTGCGCCTTGGCCTATATGGGCCAAGGGCACCAGCCCCAAGAGGCCCATGCGCCAAGATATAAGAAAAAGGGGAGAGTCCTCAAAGGGGAAGGCACCTCCGAGGTGCCTTGGGGAGGATGGACTCCTCCCCCCCCCTTGGCCGCACCCCTTCCTTGGAGGAAGGGGCAAGGCTGCGCCTCCCCCCTCTCCCTTGCCCCTATTTAAAGGGAGGGGAGGGAGGGGTGGCCGCACCTGAAGCCCTGGCGCCTCCCTCCCTCCCGTGACACCTCCTCCTCTCTCGCAGGTGCTTGGCGAAGCCCTGCAGGATTGCCACGCTCCTCCACCACCACCATGCCGTTGCGCTGCTGCTGGATGGAGTCTTCCTCAACCTCTCCCTCTCTCCTTGCTGGATCAAGGCGTGGGAGACGTCACCGGGCTGTACGTGTGTTGAACGCGGAGGTGCTGTCCGTTCAGCACTAGGTCATCGGTGATCTGAATCACGGCGAGTACGACTCCATCATCCCCGTTCTCTTGAACACTTCCGCTTAGCGATCTACAAGGGTATGTAGATGCACTCTCCTTCCCCTCGTTGCTGGTTTCTCCTTAGATGGATCTTGGTGACACGTAGGAAAATTTTGAATTTCTGCTACGTTCCCCAACAATCCCGCATCCTCGTCGTCGAGTCGGCGGAGGACGACACCTGCTTGACCAGATCGGCCATGTCCGGGACTGGGCTCCGTCGGGGTGGTACTGGGAGGCGCTACCTACCGGGGGGCGCAGGTTGGTGAGGAGCCAGCCTGTCGTTGACCCGAACCTTCTTTGGTGACGGTCGCATGGGCCAGTGACGGTCCAGAGGCTCGAGGACTCCACGGAGGAGGTGCGTCACCGTGTCAGTGAGGAGGACGTGCACGTCCGTCGCTACTTGTTTGCGTTGGAGCACAGGTCGTTCTCCAATACCTGGCAGGTTCTCCAGGGATCTCACTGGAGCTATGATCCCGTGATGGTTCCTTCTCTGTGGGTGTCCACCGCCCACGCCGATACCCGTCGTGTGCTAGAGTTTTAGTTGTATTAGTGATGTTATATGTATGACACTATTCGTGATGTATTAGTGATAATATTCGACGATGTACGGACGCATGAGATGATTTACTTTTCCTTATTGAATGCATGCTAATTTGAGTCCTATAAGATATTTTGAAATGTATATGTTGTGTTGCTCAATATCCAAGTGGTCGGTCATGTTTGCAGGTTACACCTTCGAGTGGCCTATGTTTTGCCAGAGTGTTGATTCATTTCCGTTCCGGCAAATTTCAGGCGCTCGATATGTCCTATTTTAGCAAGGTCATGCCGGATTTTTCCGTGATTTTGGCATGACTTGTGCCACAATATGTAGGAAATATCGAGTGCCCCGGATTTGTGTGTTGAGTATCTTGGTAGTTGTCTTCGATCGATTTTCAATTAATGTTTTAACTATGAATATAGGAAATGTCTAACGACGAAAAGGATTTCGGTATTTGCAAATACTGCGAAGACGAGCGCGGCCTGTGCGACGGAATCTTCCTAGATGATGATAGGCGCTTCAGCATCAAGCTGGACGAGAACTTCGAAGTGGATACAGTAAGTCACAATGACAAGTCTTTTTTCATAATTAAGCATGACATCTGCTTCATTTGCTTCAACTTATTTTTTTTACTATTCTACTAGCGTATCCCCTGCCATGCAAGAGTTTTTGTATTGGATAAGATAGGTTTCAGTCATACTACAAAGGAAAAGAAAGTTTACTTGAAGACCGAGCATGGTTATATTTTCCATGCAAAATTATACAATTCAGACGACTACACCTATTTTGGATGCAAAACATGGCGAGCACTATGCAAGACTTATGCATTTGATCCTCATATGGTTATCACCTTTGATATTCGTCCGGAAGATGATATTGAAGGTAATACCGACATCTGGGTCGATGTGCAGACGCCTCCAGTTATACCATTATGTAAGTTTCTCAACAATATTTATGTCTTTGATATTGTTTATTCAAAAATAGTTGACAACTAATTTGTATTGTCAGCTTATTTCGGTGCAAGCAAACATGTCCAGCGCTTGGTAGACAGGACCGTATACTGTCCTAGGGCTGAACTCAACTGCGAGGAGCTCAGTCATTATGTTTCATGGCTTGAGGATCTTGATACTGTCAAGACAAATTTTCTTCCTGCATTTAGAAATGTTAGTACTGAAAATATGCGACCAATAGTGTTCGTAATGAACTACGGTCACATCTATTTAGGAAGGATGGTAAGATTTTTACTATTTGTCCTCAGTGCATCTTTTCCATACATTATTTTTGAAGCTAAACTTCATTGCTAAGTATGTTACCATACGATGTTCTTCAACAAGGACTCCTGATGAATGTTGTGCCTTATGGGATTGAGACTAAAGGTACCATGAGTATTATCAGCTTACGCCCAAGATATCCTACAGATTACTTTAGTGCATTCAAGATTAGCGACGGATGCTTAATAGTGCAAGACTGGACCAAATATGTGATGGGGGAGCGCAGAGAAGTACTAGGGGACAGCAAACAGATGCGCTACCCACGATTAGGAGACAGGTTCATCTGCATGCTCCAACTTGATCAAGGAGGAGAGCTATACATGTTTTATGTTATTTTACCTAAGAGAGAGCAGCAGGAGTGATTAGCTAGCTAGAAATGAGTTTGAGGATGATGATGTGCTACACTATTACTATGATGATAAAATAGTTAGTGTTGGTGGTAATGACCATGATGATGATCATTAGCTAGTGTTAGTGGTGATTAAATAAATACTGTTGGTGGTAATGACTATGATGATGATTAAATAGCTTATGCTGGCGGATTAGATTCAAGTGGAGGCAACATGTGGTGCACATCGAAAGTACTACTAGTCCAAACTAGATCAAGTTTGGATTAGTAGTATACTTTTGACATGCACCACATATTGCCTCCACTTGAACCTAATCCACCTTCATTTGACACACTGTTATGGACATAATGATGTAAACCTCATAACTGGTATTGTACCAATATTTGTATGATGGCGCATAAATACACTAAAAATAAAAAAAATAAGAAGAATACTAGTAGCGATGGACAGAAAACACGCTGCCAGTAGTTACATTAGCAGTAGCGTGGGATTGAACAAACGCTGCAGCTATTTGTCCTAGCAGTAGCGCGTGCGGGCAAGCGCTACTACTAAGCAATAGCTGTAGCGCCTTATTAGTAGCGCGCCTGCCCGCGCTACTAATACACCTAAAACCCGCGCTGCTGCTAGCCTTTTCCCTAGTAGTGATTGAATGTTTGGTTTAATAGCCTCTGTGAATGTTGTGAAGGGGACCCACTCATCATTTTTTCTATAAGGACACGAAGCATATTACTGTTGTTGTAAAGGTTAGGATGTTCGGGTAATTCGAGGTGATAGTAAAAGTCTCTCAACCTTGCCTTTGAAATTTATATGGGAGTAACGGAGAACCCTTAGCAAGGCAGCGTCCACAAAAACTCTTAATTGACATAGTGAGAACCGGAGCAGAGAAACTACAGTAGTGGCATGCGTAGTATGAAGTATACCTCGAGTAGAAAGCATTCTATACCCGGATCCAACCAATCACAAATATCAAGAGTGACTCAAGTATCTAGCTTAGAACTATGTGATAGCATATGTTATGCTAGACACATACCAATGGAAATTTTGGACTCCTTGAGAATGCCTTAATCCTATGTCGGTTTTAACGCTTTATTTGCTTCGATGTGCTCTTTTAATTCTTTTATGTTATTTACTTTTGACCACTCTTTGCTCAAAATCATTACAACCTTCCTCCTTTATTCTGCTTTGCATCTTCAACTAACTTGCAAGCACATCCCCATAAGTCTTTATAAGGAACAAAGTCCAATTCTTGTGCTCCCCATGGGATTGATACTCTAACTTCGAAAAGACTACAACTAAACCTTGTGCACTTGCAGGCCATTAGCGGGATTTTTTTTCGCCCGTTCTCTCCCCCAAGACCAGGCAAAAGAGGCAAGTGGTACACATTGGGCAAAGAAAACGGAAAATTTGCATCCATGGTATGCATATCTTTTTAAGATGCCATGAAAACAAACATAGTGGTGGCGATGGTGTACCTCCCATGATTATTTGAGAGATATTTTTGAGCATTGATCGAACCTAGGAAGAATCCGGAAGGGAATATAAATTGTTAGTCGTACAAAAAATGTATAATGAAATTGTATTGGGCTAGCGGATGGCTGGATCATGAGGTGCCATGTTGAATCTGATTGAATCTAGAAAAACTTTGAAATGCTAATTGTATCGTTTGTTCACCCAACCTGCGCTTAACAAGCAATATTTTTCTTTGAAAAATATAATCTTCTTTCACGGCATGCAAAGAATCATGATGCCCTAACTGAAGGATATGCCCTAGAGGCAATAATAAAGTTATTATTTATTTCCTTATTTCATGATAAATGTTTATTATTCATGCTAGAATTGTATTAACCGGAAATTTAGTACATGTGTGAATACATAGACAAAACATATTATCCCTAGTATGCCTCTACTTGACTAGCTTGTTAATCAAAGATGGTTATGTTTCCTAACCATATACATGTGTTGTCATTTGATGAACGGGATCACATCATTAGGAGAATGATGTGATGGACATGACCCATCCGTTAGCTTAGCATTATGATCGTGTCAGTTTCATTGCTACTGCTTTCTTCATTGACTTATACAAGTTCCTCAGACTATGAGATTATGCAACTCCTGAATACCGGAGGAACACTTTATGTGCTACCAAACGTCACAACGTAAATGGGTGATTATAAAGGTGCTCCACAGGTGTCTCCGAAGGTGTTTGTTGGGTTGGCATAGATCGAGATTAGGATTTGTCACTCCGTGTTTTGAAGAGGTATCTCTGGGCCCTCTCGGTAATACTCATCATTATGAGCCTTGCAAGCATTGTGACTAATGAGTTAGTTGCGGGATGAAGTATTACGGAACGAGTAAAGAGACTTGCCCGTAACGATATTGAACTAGGTATGATGATACCGGCGATCGAATCTCAGGCTAGTAACATACCGATGACAAAGGGAACAACGTATGTTGTTATGCAGTTTGACCGATAAAGATCTTCGTAGAATATGTAGGAACCAATATGAGCATCCAGGTTCCGCTATTGGTTATTGACCGGAGACGTGTCTCGGTCATGTCTACATAGTTCTCGAGCCCGTAGGGTCCGCATGCTTAACGTTCGATGACGATTGGTATTATGAGTTTATGTGATTTGATGTACCGAAGGTTGTTCGGAGTCCCAGATGAGATCACGGACAAGACGAGGAGTCTCGAAATGGTCGAGACATAAAGATTGATATATTGGACGACTATATTCGAACACCGGAAGTGTCACTACAAGCAATATGGCCAATTATGACTCCCCATTTTTGTCGTTAATTCGTCATTGCTTTCGTTTATTGACCTTTTTTTGACCAAATTCGGAAGGTCAACAGTTGGCCGTCAAGAACGAACAAACGTGACCTTTTCCAGAATTTTCGTCATGGCCACCCTTGACCAAAATTTAGGTCGTTAAATCTTTGACCAAAATTATGGTCATTACTAATGAGCCTAGACCACGTAGGATCTGATGTGGCCGAGCCAACATGGCACATGCGATGACATGGATGCCATGTAGGATCGGTCCAAATCAGTTGTTTTAATGGGCTGGGCCCAATAATTCAGCCCACTTTTAAATTTACTTTTGGGCAATAAGCATGGGCCAAGCCCAACAGATCAGTTCTTGGGCTGAGTTGTGCAACCCATTTATTTAATCCATCTTTAATTGGGCCAGCCCTTTTATCTACCCCACAAAAACATTTTGTTTTTTCTATCAAAGGGCCTTGAAACGGTCCAGCCCACTAACACAATTTATTATTTTCACTCCAGCCCTTATTGAAGGGTGACCAACAACAACCAACAATATCTCAAAAAGAAAAATAGATTGCACAATTTGGCAGTCAACCAACACAAGGAGAATATAATGACAATAATAATATAATTCTCCAGGATTTCAATAACTTAGGCCCAGGATTATCTTTACACCACAGGTTCATAAGATGCACCAAACAAAATAACAAAACCAATGTTCATAATATGGCCATGTCCATATTGTGCACTAGTAACCAGTAACATAAGATGGCACCAACCAAAACAACACAACTAGTGAAGGAATGTGCTGGAGGGACATTCTTTAGTGAGAATGTCAGCAACAATAGCAGCATCACTCTTTGGTTCTCAACCTTTTGGTACCTCTTGTTCCATAGCACTTTCCATGTCAGCCTGACATTTAAAGAAAGATGTACACATGAGCAGAGTACTATGTCCATCAATATATTGCAGTTGGTTCTGAATGACTAGGAAACTTTATAAGAAAACTATTCAAGAATAGATTTCCTAGTAGCAGCAATTTAAGAAGATAACATCATAATACTAATACAACACCTGACATTTAAAAAAAGAATGACTAGGAAACTTTATAAGAAAACTATTCAAGAATAGATTTCCTAGTAGCAGCAATTTAGGAAGATGACATCATAATACTAATACAACACCTGACATTTAAAAAAAGATGGGAAAATCTATACTTCACACGACACACACCAGCGTCTCATGCAGCGGCTACCATGCGCGGCTAGCTACAGCGCGGTGCCCTGTTTGCTCAATACAGACTAGCAGTGATTGCAACATGGGCTGGACAACACATGCTTTTGTATATCCAGACTACATGCTACTAATTAAGTAGTAGTTATTTGAAAACTTTGTAGCAGACAAGCAGAACAAATCTTACTTCCTAATTATTTTTTGGCAAGTTACTGTTAGCTACATGAAATAAGCATGGCACAAGGTTTACTAAACAGGTGAGAATGCGAAACAAACCATTGTTGAAATTTAAATCGGGCACGTAACTTGAATGGGAACATGGAGCAGAGAAGAACTTACTACGTTTCAGGAGCGCATATGTTGTTTCTTTAGTACAGTATACAGTATCAAATAAACTGCCGTAAGTCCTAGACATTTCATTCAGATCATATATGAAATGACATGAGTTTCTCCGTTCTAAAAGCTGGGAAGATAGATGCTTCAGGCAATCACTAGACAATTAATCGAAGAGCATACAACGCCCTCTCTTAATTACCAGTGTCCAACGACAAAGCAATGCCTGCTGGACTACTATAGGAACTGAAATTGCTTGTATACTATCGCATTTCCAGTACCAAAAATGAATGTGCAATGCGATTAGGAAAGGGAAAATAGCAGCCATGCAACAGAGGACCAGGACAAACAAAAAAGCTATAATAAAACAGGAATCATATACTGTACTACTTTGAACGAATCATCTCTATCAGATCCGTCGAGCAGAAATCATATAAGGAAATCACATGTAACAAGGATGAGGTAAACAAGCCACATCAACACATTAGAGAATACTAGAAACTTACTATCGCTTGAGTTGTCCCCTCCACTTGGAGTGGACGACGATCTGGTTGCTAAGCGTCTTCCTGGCTGTGCCCTTGTAGAGAGGGTAATGGCAGGCACGACCACGTACATGGCCATTAGCGGCACCCACGACACCTCAACACTCTCACCACCCGGAGAGGAGGTGCCTTCCATACGGGCTCCTTCAGGTCTAAGAGAGAAATAGTGGGGTGGGGGTTAGTAAGCATCAAGGATGCTGCTGTTCTTGGTCAAGCTAAGTAAAAAATCAAGGGCATGACAGATTCAAGTCAAAAAAATTAACATGTGTACATCTGGTGCAAACTATCATCATTTATAAAAAAATACAAAAAAAATATGCAAACAATTGTACAATGGTTAAGTTCTCATACTTATATCATATCAAGAAATGGCATTTAGCAACAGTAAGGATCAACTACACTATTGACATATCATGAATACTTAATTCTCAAGATGCAGACGCTTATTACAGTAGTTTGGGTTTTAAAATGTTTCATCTTGAAGCATCACACTAGCAAATGATAGGAAAGATCGCAGGAAACATCACTACCCTGATCAAGTATACTACAAGCATCAAAAAAGTCAAACAAGCTCATTGCGCATTTTCTTCCAGTGTGAGACACAATAAGCATAAGTAACCACTAGGAAAATGAATTGCTATCTACAGGCCCTATTATCAGCAACAAGAACATTAGGCGATGAAGAATATAATTCCAATGCAATATGTTAGCCAAACACACCATGCCACCCCAACCATCTGACGATCCAATAAAATGTCTAGAAAAGTCTGTTGAGTGGCATGCATAGAAATCTGGAAATAAACTAACCTATAAAATACAAATCAACGAGAGCACCTTGCCAGGCATGTGGCAGACCACACGATCTACCACGAGCACGAGAAGAGCCCAATCAGATCGGATCCTTACTTAGTGCACATCTTGCAGCCCCCCTGGCTGCATGTCGGTCACTCCTTCGCCGACACTCTCAACAATTTTATCAGCAGCTATGGAAGCAAACTTATCAGTGCACAGTTATCTTTAGCTATGGATGATAATATCTGAAAGACTGAAATCACACAAATTTGTGGGCTTACCCAGCAGCCTTGTCACCGAGAATGCAAGGAAAGAGGCCCTTAGGATCCTGCATAGCAAAAGAAATCCTTTCATGACACGAACACAAATTCTAGTAAATCTCTACAGCATGCAGTAGGCTTTCAGATTTGCACAAACATTTTCTACTATACATCATGTCAATTCACTCTACACCCAACCCGACACTATGAGGAACAACTCGTACAATGCTACATGAAAGTCAATTAATCCCCAATTACTCAGTCTCATCGCAACCACTGACACAGTGGAATAACACTGACGGTAGGGAAAATCCAAGGATAAGTCGCTGGGGTTGGGGGAGGTGGTGACTAGCAGCAGTGCCAGCGCTGGCTATAGGCCCTGGGCAACCGTGGCCATTGAAACCTAGATTCGAGGAAGCGCAGGGCGAGGAGGATGGGGGGGGTGACGGACCTTGCCGCTCCAAGTGTAGTAGTCGGTGTGGATAAACTTGCGTGACTGATAGAAGATGATCACTGACGCTGGGACACACATGTCTGTCTGCAGAACGAACCATATTGGCCGAATGCAATGATCTCGAGCCACCAAGAAGAGCCCATCACTCCTTAACTCCATGGCGACAACATGCTCGTCTTCTGTCAAGCATTCCATCGAGCTGAGCATCGTCTCCCAAATGGCAAAGCCATTGCAATTGATCCAGTCCTATGTACTGGATAGCAAGCTGCTTGTGTCAACCAACCAATTTAATAGTAACTCCAGTTGCTACCAGTCCATGTAAAACAGCCACTGAATACGTACATGTCTGCAGCACGAACAGCCGTTTAGTTGTACATGCGCACCTCATGCCTCATGTCAAGCATGTCGTCAGGCTGAGCTGAGCTGAGGAGAGCATTATCTCCCAACTCGCTAATGGCAGACCCTTGCATTGATTCCTCAAGTGCTTCAGCACGTTTCTCCTCTGCTGGGCCTTCGATCGAGCAGAGACAGCACCCAGAACTGCCCCTTCCTTGCCTGGCATTTCGTCGAACACATGCCCCTCGCTGGCAGGACCAACCACCACTGCACAAGGAAATGGGGGTGCCCCGTTCGGCGCTGCCCCGTGGCCGTGGCCGCCATGTGTGCTGCCACTCGAGCAATGGCTCGAACTAAACCTTGTTGTTGCGACCTCGAACAGATGGTTACATCTCCAGGTGTAGCACAGTGGAGACGACCTTGACGCGGACTCGCCGGCCAACGGCGACGCCACCTGCACGTCCTCGACCACCAGCGACTTGTTCGCCTCATACGCCACCGCCGTTGCACGCAAACCGAACCCCAGCATAGAGGTGGCGGAAGGGCGAGGAGGGGGCGCCAGGTCAGCCTTGAGGCACCGCGGCCTCCGGGGACGACGAGGTCGTCGTCGCCTCCGCGCAAGCAGCCAGCCGCGAGGGCGGTCGGCAGGCGCCACGCTGCTGCGGGATGCATCGCGGAAGGAGGCCGGGGACGGGGAGGCGGTGATGGCGTCCACCCTGTCGCGCTTCTGCTGCTTGGACATGCGGGACGACAGCCTCAGGAAGGAGGCGGTGAACACCAGCGCCAGCGCGCTCGATCTGCTGCGGGAGGGCAAAGGGGAGCGACTGGGAGGGGAAGGAGGGGCGGCGACAGGGCGAGGAGGAGAACATTATCGTCGATCTGGATTGGGGAGAGGGGGAGAGAGATCTGGCTTGGGTTGCTAGGGTTTGGGTTGGGTGACTGAGACTTGAGAATGACTGAGAGACGTTGGATCTGTTGGGCATGGACGGTCCAGATCGGCTATAGTGGGATGATCTGTGAGAAAAGCCCTGATTGGTTCAGAAAATTTATGACATAAAATAGTTCTAAGTACTAAAACTAGAGGCATTTTGTGAAGCAGCTATCAAAAATATTTTGCAAAACAGCACATCTAAATTTTTCACTCAAGTTATACCACATTTTACGAATAATCACCAATTTGCATGCATTTTTTATCTTTCTAGCTACTTTTAATCATTTTTCTTGTTGCAAAGATGGTTTTTTTGTGAAGAACCTACCAAATATTTGTTGCAAAATTGGACCAAATCAATTTTCTAAAATACTAGGTCATATTTAATGTACAATTGATCAAATGGTTGGGTGTCAAAAGTTTTGATCCACCTCTCGTAAAAAAGAGAAATTTCCATCGATTCAGTTGGAAGTGGGTCAAATTTGAACTGCGGCTGCCTTATAGTTTGCTCTTTAATTTTTCTAAAATTCATTTCTAGGTACATAAGTATCTATTTAATCATAGAAACACCAAAAAAATTCCAAGATTCAACCACTAGCTAGGAACGGTCATTCCCGCCGTTTTGATCGCATTTTCAAACGGGCATAAAAAATTCAAAAAAAATCAAAAAATTGGAAAACCTTCGCATTGTGTCACTATATGTGACCAGGTTACCAGGAAAAATAATAAATTTGTAATACGTCAATTCTATCAAAAAAGTGTTCTGAGAAATAAGCTATCATGTGCGAAGATTCATGACTTTCAAGTCAAATGATCAATCTTATGGCCACATTCATGGCATAGTTTGTTTAAATGATCTTATATTGTGCACAAGGGTGTATCTTCGAATGGAAAACAATGTTGCCTAAGGAAGTTTTCATTTTCTTTGGACGAAAAAATCATTTTCCATTTTTTTGAGTGCCCAAAATGACTTTTTTTGTGAAGGACCTACCATATATTTGTTGCAAAATGGGACCAAATCATTTTCATAATATATTAGGCCATATTTAATGCACAATTTACCAAATGGTTGGGAGTCAAAAGATTTTATCCACCTCTGGTGAAAAAGACAAATTTTCGCCGATCTAGTTGGAAGCAGGTCAAATTTGAACTACAGCCGCCTTATAGTTTGCTCTTTATTTTTTTAAATCATTTCTAGGTATATAAGTATCTATTTAATCAGAGAAACACCAAAAGTTTTCCAAGATTCAACCACTAGCTAGGAACGCTCATGCCCGCCGTTTTGACCGCATTTTGAAACGGGGATAAAAAATTCAGAAAAAATCAAAAAATAAGAAAACCTTCGCATTGTGTTATTATATGTGACCAAGTTACCAGAAAAAATAATAAATTTGTAATACGACAATTCTTTTGAAAAAATGTTCTCAGAAATGAGCTATCATGTATGAAGATTCATGGTTTTCAATTCAAATGACCAATCTTATGGCTACATTCATGTCATAGTTTATTCAAATGATCTCATATTGTGCACAAGGGTGCATCTTGAAATGACAAACAATATTGCATAAGGGACTTTTCATTTTCTTTGAACGAAAAATTCATTTTCCATTTTTTGAATGCCCAGAATAAGTTTTTTTTGTGAAGGACCTACCATATATTTGTTGTAAAATTGGACAAAATAAATTTTATAAAATATTAGGTCATTATAGTTGACCAAGTTACCACATTTTTATACACAATATTTAAATATTTTTATATACAATATTTAAATATTTTCTAAATACAAGATTAATATTTTTAATACATGGTTAATTTTTTTATTTACACATTTTAACATTTTCAAATGCTTGATTTACATTTTTTATATAATTTTTTAACATTTTTTAAATGTTCGATTAACATTTTTAAATACATGATCAACTTTTTGCACACACATTGTATATTTTTTGTACATATGGTAATAATTTTCTTTATACACATGTAAGATTTCCAAATGCTTGGTTAACATTTTTTCAAAGGTTTTATGTGAAGTTTGTTTTTCAATATATAGAATAATTGGAAGTATAAATAATAAACAAAAGTAAAAAAGAATGAACGAACAAAAAGCAGACCAAAAAACGAGCCGCGGCCGAGTAGTTGGCCCACTCGACGGACGAAAAATATAAAAGAAAAAAAGGTGCCCTTGTCCCACTAAGGCCCAAGCCCACTCGACACTACACATTAAATAGGTTATGAGCGAGAATGTACCTGTATCTTTGTTACGGTGTGGTGGTTGTCTCCTGAGGGAAACTCGAGTGGTAGCTAATTCAAATCACGTGGTGTGGTTTCTTTTTTGCTTTATTCACGTTTGTGGGACGGGTCCTTTTTTTCTTTGAGAGTGGCATTTTGGCACGGTGGCCTTTCTTTTTTGCTTTATTCACCTTTGTGGGATGGGTCTTTTTTTCTTCTTTGAGAGTGGCGTTTTGGATCTTAGATGTAGATACACCTATTATGAAATATGTATAGAAAAATCCCATGTGTACATCTGAACATCCTACGTTCGCACACAAAATTTCAGTGAACAAGGGCATTTTTGTTGCATGTGTAAAAAAGATTAAAAATGGCTTGTGAATAGCTGTAATCAAGCATCAAAAATTGTTTTTTACACAAGCCACAAAAAATGTCATTTTTCATCCAAACTTGGTGCACACACATATAGTGTTCGGATTTACACGTGGGATTTTTTCTCGAATTTTTTTAACTTTTTAAAATATATATATAGACAATGGGTGCATATACACCTATGAGCCAAAGTGCATTTTCGCCTTTTTCTGCTTTATTAACCTTTGTGGGACGGGTCCCACATGTCATTTGTACTGTGTTAGTTGGCCACGTTTGTAAATGTAGACCCAGTTTTGTCAACAAGTCAATCTATGGACGGACTGACACTACAACCGACACATAAGCCAAAATGTCACGACACATAGGTAAAATTGATGATGTGGACGTCCAGTCATCCATGTTACAACACCATGACCATCTGGATTGGTCGTAATCAGCTAGAAATAAGGCTGTCGACCACTGTTGTCTGCTTATGACCATTTTGTGTAAGGCAATTATGACCTTTTTGACCAAAATAGTCACTATGGTTTATGGTTCCGACTCTCCTAAACATGCCACAACCAATTGGATCGAAATGGTCATAGATTTATGACGATTTCTTCCACGGTCACTGCCAGAAGGTCATAATTGAGCATATTTCTTGTAGTGGTGTTTCAGAGAAGTTTCGGATAAAACTGGAGTACCGGAGGGTTACCGGAACCCCCCGGGGGGTTAATGGGCCTCATGGGCCAAGTGGTGGAAGAGAGGAGGCAGGCCAAGGTGTGGCGTGCCCCCCCCCCCTAGCCCAAACCGAATTGGACTAGCGGGGCCGACCCCCCTTTCTTTCTCTCCTCCCCCTTCCTTCTCCTCCTAGTTGGACTAGGAAAAGGGGGAACCTACTCCTACTTGGAGTAGGACCCCCCACCTGGGCGCGCCCCTTGAGGCCGGCCAGACCCCTCCTCTCCTCCTTTATATACGGGGGAAGGGGGCACCCCATAGACACACAAGTTGATCAAGTTGATCTTTTAGCCATGTGCGGTGCCCCCTCCACAGATTTCCACCTCGGTCATATCGTCGTAGTGCTTAGGCGAAGCCCTGCGCCGATAAATTCATCATCGTCGTCACCACGCCGTCGTGCTGACGGAATTCTCCCTCGGCCTCAGCAGGATCTAGAGTTTGAGGGATGTCACCAAGCTGAACGTGTGCAGATCGCGGAGGTGGCGTGCGTTCAATACTTGATCGGTTGGATCGCGAAGACGTTCGACTACATCAACCGTGTTACTTTACGCTTCCGCTTTCGGTATACGAGGGTACGTGGACACATTATCCCCCTCGTTACTATGCATCACCTAGATAGATCTTGCGTGATCGTATGAATTTTTTTTAAATTGCTGCGTTCCCCAACACTAACCAAAACCTAAGAAGGCCAAATCCATTCCCCCCACTAAATTTGTGGTTGGGAAGCAACAAAGGGGCTTGTGATATACGAGAAGATGAGAGGACGCGAGGGTCGACCAGGCGTGCAAGGTGATCGTGGATGGGGTGGACAAGTATAGAGAAGAGAAGTGCAAGACGAGGTCCCTTACCATCGTGACTGCGATGTTTAGATACGACAAGTCATTTGATAAGATCATAAGAAGATGAAGCATAGGCTGCAACCAAAGGGGTGGAGAGAAGGGAGAATCATCAATGGTTGAAAAGGGGGTGCATAGGGAGCCTTACACGAGACGGTATGATGCTATCAAGAGAGAAAGGGTACAATTCAGTTATCATTGAAACTGATTGTTTCAACGCAAAGTCTTTGTGGGAGACAAGGAAGGAGGGTCGTTCCTCTAGTTTTCATATTTTTTAAGAAATGCAAAATGAGTTACCTAGTTTTTAGGGATTTGAGCTTCGGTATGTTAGCTGGAATGCAAATATTGTAGCACATGGGTGCGCTAAAGAAGCTCTAGGCATAGGAGATGTTGTAACATGCTCAATGTAATCCCTGGCTTTCTTGAGTGTTCTTGTACACTCGGATAGGCTGCCGCTGATTGAATAAATTTCGAGAAGCGGAGCTTAAAAAAAAAGGGAGCCTTACACGAGAACGTCAATTGGTTATACGTTGATTGACCAACGCCGTGGCCATCTTGCGCCATTTATATCATGGTGGATTGATGTGTTATTAAGGTATAAATAGATTTTGTTCCTACGTACCCGATCAAGCCCTTCCTTCTCTTGGTTCGTTGGTTTTTTTTTTTTTTTT
>NC_041389.1:683982728-683994498 GCF_002162155.2 Triticum dicoccoides | reverse complement strand
TTGATTGGAGCACTTGCTTGACTTTGGTTCTACCTCATGTTCACTGGTACAACTTTCACAGAGGATTCCATGTAAAAATTTCCACTAATTTAACGACACATACTATTTTTAATCGAGGTGTATGCCTCTATTAAGAATATTTGTTTGGATTATTTTTCCCATCCTAAAACCATCCCAAATATTATTAATCAAAGTTGATTGATCGTGCCAAGTTGCCTATATGATGAAACAGCCCCAATCATGGCGACATAAACTTAGATGTTTTTGAAGGATATACTCAAAATTGGCTAACCAAGTTTGTTTGGGACCCTGGTTTATGAAAAAAGGTGGTATTTCAATAGATGTGTCCCTTGTAGCCCTGCCCCTGAAAAAGGGAACATTTTGTCTAATGCCTTTACATTCCTACTTTGAAAAGAATGAACGCACTTCATGGAAATTATATATTTTTCAGGTTGTAAATTCCTAGCATTCTGTCGTCAAAGTCGATGAACATGGCAACACGCGCATTCATTGATCTAGTGATAGTGATGCTAGTACTCTAGTAGCAACAAGATATGGCAATGTATCTCCCATAATTATGTAAGAGATTTTTTTTTCATCAATGACCGAACCTACAAAATTCGAGAAGGGAATCAAAGCTGCTAGCCATGCAAAAAAAAAATCTAATGAAATTTTGTTGAGCTAGCAGATGGTTGACTCGTGAGGTGGAAGGTTGAATCGAGTTGAGTCTTGAAAAACAATGAAATGCTAATTGTGTAGTTTCTTCACTAAATCTGCGCTCAATAAGAAATCTCTCCCCGTGGAAAAAATGCACCCATATCTCTCGAAATAAACAAGACTCAGACATGCAAGGAACCACATCCGAAATGTCCATATTTATTGAATACATATTTTAAAATGACTTGGACCTTACAAGTTACAAATGTTGTGGTCAAGTTTTAATATGAAAAAAAATAGAAAGTATATACAACACTAGTCTTGTTTTGAACAGCTCATCAAAACAAAGATGATGTCAGACTAGATCAAAATTTGGATATATGGTTCAACATATATGGTCATCCCTATGTTTGAAGAAAAAAAATATTAAAAATATGCATTTAATGATGGAGAGAAAAAAATGGTGGAGTGCAGGTTGATTTTGATAATGCGTAAAGGTTTTTCCGCTAATGTGGTTGAGTTGGTTAGGTGGACAGTGGTATCTCCAACTCACCAGGGTTCAAATCCTGGTGCTCGCATTATTCCTGGATTTATTTCAGGATTTCCGGCGATGCGCTTTCAGTGGGAGGAGACGTTCCCATCGACGACGAGGCGCCTACGGTGACTTCATAAATCTCAAGATGATATGCCGGCTCAGTCTCTCGGAGGTGCTCATAGGGGTAGGGTGTGCGTGTGTGCGTTCATAGGGATGAGTGTATGCACATGTATATGAGCGCTTGTGTCTGTACTGATGCTAAAAAAAAAGCCTGGTGCACCTTTTTTAGTCTAATAGCCTGGTGCACCTGATGCACATATTCGTTCGGTGCACTGTATACATTCTCTCAGTGATTAGTTTTTTAGAATGAAGGCTCAAGAAGAGCCCGGCTTTGAATTAACAAAGCCATCAACCGGCCAGGAGTACGAGACTGCAACTTACAACAAGAAAGAAAAACGAAAGCGGAAATAAAGATACAATGTGCTCAGTAGAACAACTCGAAGACAAAGAGCACAACACCTTTGCCATCGAACCCCGAAAGGCCGAAACTAGCTAACCTACTAAGGCGGCGGGAGGAGGGCACCACCATGCATGTTTTGTGCCGATGAGTGCCACCAAAGGACCAAACAGGGGCATCACATGATTTGACTCCGCCACCGCAAAGGGCCCCTACCCTTTCACCCAAGCTCGACGGGTGCCGCACCGGCAGCCGGCGAAGTGATTCACCCTAGAACCCAAATCAAAGTGCGCAAGCGGCCAAATGAGAGGCACAAGGAACATATCCACAAGAAACGGAGAACCGACCACCAATCACCGTTGTTGGCGGCAGCAAGGCAGAGCACCGAACGAGAGTTGTCGGACGAAGGCGCTGAAACATCAGAGAAGGCCAAAAGGATGCAACACCATGCCCCGGTCAAGGATAGGAATCGCCAACGCCGAAGGCCTACTGTCGGTGTCAAAACCGGCGGATCTCGGGTAGGGGTCCCGAACTGTGCGTCTAGGCGGATGGTAATAGGAGACAAGGGACACGATGTTTTACCCAGGTTTGGGCCCTCTTAATGGAGGTAAAACCCTACGTCCTGCTTGATTGATATTGATGATGTGGGTATTACAAGAGTAGATCTACCATGAGATCAAGGAGGCTAAACCCTAGAAGCTAGCCTATGGTATGATTGTTGTTCTGTCCTACGGACTAAAACCATCCGGTTTATATAGACACCGGAGAAGGCTAGGGTTACACAGAGTCGGTTACAATGGTAGGAGATCTACATATCCGTATCGCCAAGCTTGCCTTCCACGCCAAGGAAAGTCCCATCCGGACACGTGACGAAGTCTTCAATCTTGTATCTTCATAGTCTTGGAGTCCGGCCGATGATGATAGTTCGGCTATCCGGACACCCCCTAGTCCAGGACTCCCTCAGTAGCCCCTGAACCAGGCTTCAATGACGACGAGTCCGGCGCGCATATTGTCTTCGGCATTGCAAGGCGGGTTCCTCCTTCGAATAATTTATAGAAGATTGTGAACACCGGGATAGTGTCCGGCTCTGCAAAATAAATTCCACATTCCACCGTAGAGAGAATAATATTTACACAAGTTCAATCTGCTGACGTATTTCGTGGCGCGACGTCACACCACAACCAAGCCTTTACTTGAATCGTTTTTGTTATACCACCTCAGCGCGTTTAGCGAAGCAGTTTGCTTGGCACGTCTTGTCGAAGGAGAGATCGTGTTCCCCTTATTCCGGGATTCCCATCAATACGGACGTGGGTAACCCAACCGCGCCATTGATTGCGGCGCTTGGGAGAAAAGCGAGTTTTACCAGGCCGGTGGGGACGCATAGTTTCGTACGCCCATATATAAGGGGATAAGGATCCACCTTTTTACCTGCGCCTTCTTCCTCCTTTGCTTATCCATCTCCGCGCACTCGAGCTCCGGCGCCCAAGTCTGCACATCTCACCTCAACCTTCTCCAACTATGTACGGAGCGGGAGGCAAGTGGATGGCCTCCTCCGTTACGGAGGGGCACATCAAGAAGCTGCGCAGCGCCGGATATCTGTCCAGCGACATCGCGCACCGGCTCCCCGACGAGGGGCAGCTCATCCCCACCCCCGGGCCCCATGAGAGGGTGGTATTCCTTCCCCATTTCCTCCGCGGACTGGGCTTCCCACTTCACCCCTTTGTCCGGGGGATCATGTTCTACTACGGCCTGGATTTCCATGATCTGGCCCCGAATTTCATCCTCAACATCTCGGCGTTTATCGTCGTGTGCGAGGCCTTCCTCTGCATCCAGCCCCACTTCGGCTTGTGGCTCAAGACCTTCAATGTCAAGCCGAAGGTTGTGAAGGGCAGCCAAGCGGAGTGCGGAGGCGCCATGGTGGGCAAGATGCCCAACGCTACTTGGCTCGAGGGCGCCTTTGTGGAAACCATTAAGGGGTGGCAATCGGGGTGGTTCTACATCACCGAGCCGCGTGACCCTAAATGGGCAGCGGCCCCCGAATTCAGATCTGGCATCCCCACACGGCTCATCTCTTGGAAAGAGAGTGGCCTGACCTGGGGCGATTCGGAGGAGCTGACCGGACTCCAAGCCTGCGTCCAGAAGCTAGTGAACAAGAAGCTCAAGCTTGTCAACGTAGTCCAGGTCATGCTCATCCGCCGGATTCTCCCGTGCCAACAACGGGCCTTTAAATTGTGGGAGTTTGATCCGGCCCAGCACCGAACCTTGAACAGGCTCTTCGACACTACGTACAAAGAGGCCTGGAAGGTGCTGTTCAAGGGCGCCGAGGCCCCCGCATCCGCTACTGAAGATCGCGGATTCCGCTCGCAGCATTCAGCTGACAAGGTAAGCCATGTTATCCTTTATGGGACACTTGCTTTTCATAGTTTGACTCTATGTGGGATCTAAACTCCCTCTCCTTTGACAGGACTGGCTGAAGAAGGCCGGGCAGACTAACTGTCCGGCTCCTTTGCCAGAAGACCCAGCGGATGCCCGCTTAACAGGGCTGCTGATTCCGGCACCCCACGTGGTGCCGGAGAAGAAGGCCAAGAAGAAGGCCACGGGCACTCGAAAGAGTTTCCGTTTTCAGGTGTTATCGGACTCATCGTCCGATGACTCCGAGGCGGACTCCTCCCACGAGGACGAGGAGGAGAAGAAAGAGGCCTCTCCCCCAGCGGGGGGAGGGAAGAAAAGGAAGGCCTCCCCAACGAGGGAGGCCGTAGGGTCCAAGAAGGGAAGGACTCTTCCCCCGGACTGTTCCGCCAACGCCGGTGACGACCACGAGGATTGGCCTTCAAGGGCCAAGCCCCTGGCGAGATTGTAAGTATCCGGACTTCCGAATAACTTCATGATTTTTCTTTTCGCCACACGGTGTCTTTCTAATGCCGCATACAACCCTGCAGTCCGCCCAAGGACGATCTTTCCGCTTCGTCGAGCGGGTCCTTGGGTACGTCGGATGTGAATAGTACTTCACTTCCAACCGCCTCCACCCCCCGTGACGCTGACGATGCCGAGGTGGGATCCCAGAGAGGGACCCAACCGGAGGAGGAGGCCCCGGAGGTGCCACAGGGCAACCTTCCGGACTTCGTACCGGACTCCGCACCGGAACCTGCAGTGGTTCCGGAGTCCGGCAGGCGGCCCCTTCGTAAGAAGGGCAAGACCGTGACGCCAGCGGCCTCTGTCCAACCGGAGGCGCCGGATAACTTGCTGGAGGCGCTCAATGGTGCTTCCATCGAGGAGAAACACCGCACTGTCATGAGTGCGGTGATTCAGAAGGTTCAGCTCACCAAAAGCGGGCTGACCGAAGCATGCAGCAGCCTTCTAACAGGCTTTGAGGTAAGAATATTAATATATGTAAAATAGTACCGCATAGACAGTAGCCCCTGATGCTCGGTTCGGTGTTTGGAAAGAAAAGCCGGACTGAGGATCTAAAAAGATATACGCAGGAGTCTTAAAAATATGTCAATATGGGATTGCAGGCTGCGCTGCTGACCTCTGCCGCACTGACTGCGGAGGTCGATGCTTCGAAGCAAAGCCTCGAGCGGTTCGAGAATGAGCTCGGCCATGCCAAGAAGCAGCTCGAGGACAAGGAAGGTGAGTAACACCTTATTAAAGTTGTACCTTGCAGAAAAGGATTTGGTTGCAAGAGAAATGACAAGGATAACCTGGGTACTTTAGGGGCCACGAACGAGGTGGCGACCCTGAAGGAGGCGGTGTCCGCGGCCGAACATAATGCGGCCGTGGAGCGTGCTGGGCGAGAGAAGCAGGAGGCGCGGGTGGTGGAGGTACAGCAAGAGCTCCAGGCTCTCGTGGAAAAGCATGAGAGTTTGGAGCGCGACTTGAAGACTCGAGAGTCCGAGCTTGCATCGGCTCTTGAGAGTGCCAAAGTCGCTAAGGCCGAAGCCCACAAGGCCCTTCAAGAAATTGAGGCGTTGAAGAAAATAGCGGCGAGTAAGGCATTTTTCATGCAAAGCAAGCATGTGAATGTGAATTACCTGTTACTTACCCGAATTCGGAGCTCTCCAGGAGCGTTCGCAGATCTGCCCCACAGCGTGTCCGATGCTGCCGCTTTCTACAGGGCCGAGGAGGGGAGCTCGACGGAGAAGGTCTTCTGGTATCAGTATGCTGAGGCCGAACATCCGGTGCCCCTTAGCGACCAGCTGAAGCAGCTGGTCGAGCTCCACAAGGTGGCCGAACAGGCCATGAAGGGCCTCATAGTTCGGCTGTGGCCCAAGGAGGCCATGCCTGGGAGCTACTTCGGCCTGGTGCGGCGGCTGGTGGGTGCTTTTCCCTGGGTTGAAGTCATCAAGCAATCCGCCTGTATTGAAGGTGCCCGTCGGGCCCTTGCCCGTGCTAAGGTGCACTGGGGCAAGATGGATGCTGAGAAGCTTGTGACGGACCCGCCACCGCCGGGCAAGGAGTATCGCATGCCCAAGATGTATTATAAGGGAGTCCCGAAGGGTGTCCGCATTATTGCGGGTGAGTGATCCAAAAATGTAATATTTGAGTAGACTCGCAATTTGTTATCCTGTGCGCTGAAAACTTTGTTCATATGCGCTAAGCAACGCTTGTTGATTTAAAATATTACCTTCTGTGGGGCTGTTTATCAAATCTGAGAGATGGCAAGTCGTCGGCTTCAGCCCCCATGCCACGAGTGCTGGGGTGTTCGGGATAAATTTGAGCACTCTTGTTCCCATATTTGGGTCCATCTAGGGAGGCTCTCAACACAACGAACGAGGCAACCGGACTTATAATGCTTGAACACTCTCACTTAGCCATAGAATTCTATAATTTTAAATTTCGGTGAAGCCCCTAGTGTTCGGAAGGCCGAATTCGGGGCGCTATCCACGCCTGGGCCGGACAAAGCCGGTTCCTCGCTCTAAGCGGCATAAGTCTTTAGGGACTCGAAAAAACCTCTCAAACAGCGGCCGGCTCTCGCCTCATCATGACGGTCAGTTTTAGCTTTCTCCACTGAGGCGCTTGCCCAGCTCAACTGGGGCGCAATCGCAGTGGTTCTCCCAGTGCTACCTTAGCCGATACAACGGAACGTAAGGTACCAAAACATGCGAGCCGGGCAAACCCAACTATTGACCCAAGACATGATTCGGAGCCGATGCATATAATGCTATAAGTTTGGGGTGCCGCACTTGTGAAAGTGTTCGGACTTATCACACCATAATATGGGGAACTTAAGCCCCTGGTGTATTTAGCCATACCAAAGTGTACGGATGCGACATGTCATAATGAACATATGTATAAGAAAGGAATGCAATTATAAGTAAAAAGGTGCTGCATTGTTTATTCAAGAAATACTGCCATGAATGCAGAACGATACAAATAGTGCGGTAGGCAAGGGATGAGACTATTAAACATGTCCCCCTCCAGGGGTAGGCTGCGGAATGGTGTATAAAACAAATTTAATGCTCGTAATGGAGACCACCTGGATATTCGTCGTAGCCTTTCTCCTTCCCTGGCTGTTGCATCGTGAGTTCGGCCGGTCTACTACCGGACAGGGCCTCTGGTGAACGGAGTCCTGCGGGTAAGAAAGAAAAAGAAAAAAAAGAATGACACACTTGGGAGCCCCTGATGTGGTTAAGCCGCATTCTGGGCCGGTCGTGGTCGTGCCCTTCCCCCTATGCCCATGGTATCTCCAGAGCGTAATGATGTACGCGAAGGACCAGTCTTGCAATCTTGCGAGGGCTGGGGTTGGGGCCGCATTGCTACGGTGCTCGGAACATGCCAGGTGGTCTTGTTGTAGGTTCTCCGGGCGCGTTTAGCCGTGTCCGGTCGCTTAACGGCCGGACTCGAGAATTGCCTTAAGAGGCTGCATTGTACTTCTGCCGCGAGAGCCGCTGTATGTTCCTCCGTTCGGAGGGAGCGTTCAGTGTTTCCGTTGACCGTGATGACTCCTCAAGGGCCTGGCATCTTGAGCTTGAGGTATGCGTAGTGCGGCACCGCGTTGAACTTTGCAAACGCGGTCCGTCCGAGCAAAGCATGATAGCCGCTGCGGAACGGAACTATGTCGAAGATTAACTCCTCACTTCGGAAGTTATCCGGGGATCCGAAGACCACTTCCAGTGTAACTGAGCCTGTACAATTGTCCTCTACACCTGGTATGACGCCTTTGAAGGTCATCTTTGTGGATTTAATCCTTGAGGGGTCTATGCCCATCTTGCACACTGAGTCCTGATAAAGCAGGTTCAGGCTGCTGCCGCCGTCCATTAGGACTCTGGTGAGGTGAAATCCATCGACGATTGGGTCTAAAATAATTGTGGCGAATCCGCCGTGGCGGATGCTGGTGGGGTGGTCCCTTCGATCAAAAGTGATCGGGCAGGAGGACCATGGGTTGAACTTCGGGGCGACTGGCTCCATCGCGTAGACGTCCCTGAGTGCTCGCTTCCGCTCCCTCTTGGGTATGTGGGTTGCGTATATCATGTTCACCGTCCGCACTTGTGGGGGGAAACCCTTCTGTCCTCTATTGTTCGACGGTCGGGTCTCTTCTTCGTCATCGCTATGCAGCCCCTTGCCATTGTTTTCGGCAATTAGCTTGCCTGCCTGCTTGAATACCCAACAGTCCCTGTTGGTCTGGTTGGCTGGCTTTTCGGGGGTGCCGTGTATCTGGCATGAGCGATCGAGTATTCGGTCCAAATTGGACGGACCCGGAGTAGTTGTTTTGAATGGCTTTTTCCGCTGACCGGGTTTGGAGCCTCTGAATCCGGCATTGACTGCCGTATCTTCATTATTGTTGCCGTTAATGCGGCGTTTGTTCTTGTTGCGATGCGACCTACCATTGCAGTCCTTGGTATCCGGACTACCAGAATTTTTGTTGAGGTTGTTGCTGCGGGCTAGCCAGCTGTCCTCTCCCGCACAGAAGCAGGTCATGAGTGATGTGAGGGCTGCCATGGATTTCGGCTTTTCCTATCCCAGGTGCCGGGCAAGCCACTCGTCGCGGATGTTATGTTTGAAGGCCGCGAGGGCCTCCGCATCCGGACAATCGACGATTTGATTTTTCTTAGTTAAGAACCGTGTCCAGAATTGTCTGGCCGATTTGTCTGGCTGCTGAATTATGTGGCTTAGGTCGTCAGCGTCTGGTGGTCGCACATACGTGTCCTGGAAGTTATCGAGGAATGCGGCTTCTAGGTTCTCCCAACACCCAATTGATTCTGCTGGCAAGCTATTAAGCCAATGCCGAGCTGGTCCTTTAAGCTTGAGTGGGAGGTATTTGATGGCGTGAAGATCGTCACCGCGGGCCATGTGGATATGAAGGAGATAGTCTTTGATCCAAACCGCGGGGTCTGTTGTGCCATCATAGGATTCAATATTCACGGGTTTAAACCCTTCGGGGATTTGATGATCCATTACTTCATCTGTGAAGCATAGTGGGTGTGCGGCGCCTCTGTATTGGGCTATATCACGACAGAGCTCAAGCGAGCTTTGTCTACTGTGTTCGGCCCGGCCGGACTTGCTGTGTCCGGCGCGACGGTTGTCGTCACGTATCATGGGGCGTCCACGCGATCCGTAGATCGATCTTGATTGTCTTGCCTTATCCTCCAATATATCTCGCAAGTCCGGAGCGTTCCCCTGTGGCCTTGTGCTTTTCGAGCGATGCCGGGGTACGGTTCTAGTGGAGGGCCTAGAGGCCTCTCTGTCGCGGCCACGAGGTGGTCGGTCAGCCGTATTGTGCGCTGGTGATGCAGGTTTATATGCCTCCTCCTCTAATCGGGGGAGCAACTTGCGTTTGGGGTAGCTTTTGGAGGGGCGTTCGAGCTCATGCTCTTCGGCCGCAAGGACATCAGTCCATCTGTTGGCTAGCAGATCTTGATCAGCTCTAAGCTGTTGCTGCTTTTTCTTGAGGCTGTTTGCCGTGGCCATAAGCCTGCGTTTAAAACGCTCTTGTTCGACGGGATCCTCAGGCACGACAAATTCGTCGTCGTCTCCGGAGGGAGGCATGTAATTATCATCCTCTACCTCTTCGTCTGCCGCTCTCTCATGAGGGCTGGCTTCTCCGTCCTCCTGCGCTAAATCTTGCTGGAGGGGGTTGTCTTCAGCACTGTCTGAGGTATTATTATCTCCGGTGCCGGAATCTCCATTCTTGCTGTGGCGGGATTTAGAGCGGCGCCGCTGACGCCGACGCTTGGGCTGTTTCTTGGAGGGGTCTTCCTCCGCTGTTCCCTCGCCATTCCCATCCTTTGGGATATCCACCATGTATATGTCATATGATGAGGTGGCTTTCCAGTGCCCAGTAGGCGCTGGTTCTTGGTCGTCTCCGGCATCGTCGTCCATACCGTCGATGTCTTCGGAGTCGAAGTCTAGCATGTCGGTTAAATCGTCGACAGTGGCTACTAAGTGGGTGGTGGGTGGGCCTTGAATTTCTTCATCGTCCGCATCCCAACCGTCCTGACCGCAGTCCGGACAGGGCTCTCCTGATAACGAGAGATACCTTAGCGAATTCAGGATGTCGCCGAAAGGTGAGTGCTGAAAGATGTCCGCAGGGGTGAACTCCATGATCGGCGCCCAATCAGATTCGATTGGAGGGGGCGTAGGAGGTTCAGAGTCCGGCAAGGAGTCCGGCACCTCGGAGTCACGAGCTTCACAAGGGACAAGGTCAGTATTCGGCTCTATCGCCGTAGAGGTTGCAGCCCTCGAGGCGGTGTCTAACCACCCGTCCTCGACCTGCACAGCCGGCTCCGAATTGAGGGTCGGAGCGGACTCGTGTGCGGCCTCCAGGGCACTGTCCGGCAGCAGAACTAAATCATGCCCATCGTGACAGTGCGGCACGCTCGGCTGTGGCTCGAATCCATCGAAGATCAAGTCTCCGCGGATGTCAGCCGTGAAGTTCAGACTTCCAAATCTGACCTGACGGCCAGGGGCGTAGCTTTCGATCTGCTCCAGATGGCCAAACGAATTGGCCCGCAGTGCAAAGCCGCCGAATACGAAGATCTGTCCGGGGAGAAAAGTCTCACTCTGGACCACGTCATTGTTGATGATCGAAGGAGCCATCGAGCCTATCGATGACGACACAGAGGAACTCTCAATGAAAGCACCAATGTCGGTGTCAAAACCGGCGGATCTCGGGTAGGGGGTCCCGAACTGTGCGTCTAGGCGGATGGTAACAGGAGACAAGGGACACGATGTTTTACCCAGGTTCGGGCCCTCTTGATGGAGGTAAAACCCTACGTCCTGCTTGATTGATATTGATGATGTGGGTATTACAAGAGTAGATCTACCACAAGATCAAGGAGGCTAAACCCTAGAAGGTAGCCTATGGTATGATTGTTGTTCTGTCCTACGGACTAAAACCATCCGGTTTATATAGACCCCGGAGAGGGCTAGGGTTACACAGAGTCGGTTACAATGGTAGGAGATCTACATATCCGTATCGCCAAGCTTGCCTTCCACGCCAAGGAAAGTCCCATCCGGACACGGGACGAAGTCTTCAATCTTGTATCTTCATAGTCTTGGAGTCCGGCCGATGATGATAGTTCGGCTATCCGGACACCCCCTAGTCCAGGACTCCCTCACCTACCGCCGGCACTGAGGCAGGGACCCCAATCCCCTAGCACCAGTGGCTGGAGCACTCCACATCTGGACTAGAGTAGGATGCCCGCGATGAGATCAGGCCACCCAAATGTCGCCGGCGAACCACACCCAACTCCATCACCACTTGAGCCATCCCCGGATGACACCTTCAGGAAGGAGCATGCCACCAAAATGTCATTGTCGCCAGGAAAAGGGGACATGAGGCTTTCACCTGAGCTCATGGGTGGGGTGGAAGGAAGAGGAATCCCACCGAAGCCTCCAGCAAGAGAAACGACGCCCAAAGGCGCCGTCTTCGGTGTGGCCGCCGCATCGGCCAGGGGTTTCCCCCGGATCTACACCCACCCACCAGATCCGCGCAGCCGACGCCCGAGAACTGCTGACCAGAGCCGCCAGGAACGGGATCGACGCAAATCAGAGTAGATCGAAGTTGCTGACGCCTCTTCTCCATGGCACACCGACCTGCGAGGGACCACCGCAGCAGCCGACGTTCGCCACCTCCGCGCCGCCCGCGCAGCCAGGGAGGCAGCCCACCTGCACCCGCCGCC
>NC_041389.1:683980682-683982390 GCF_002162155.2 Triticum dicoccoides | reverse complement strand
GCCGCCCGCCGCACAGGCCGCGCCGCGCACCGCCGCACGGGGCCGCCGCCCCGGTAGCCGTGGCCCTCCACACGGGGTGGAGACGCCGAGATCCCCGCCGCCACCTTCATCAGAGCCGTGCGGGCGCGCCGATGGGCTCCTCTGGCAGTGGCCGAGGGGAGGGGAAGGGGGGAGGGGGCTAGGCGCGGCGGCTAGGGTTGGCCCCCGAGTCGCCTCGGAGGAGACGACGCGGGGGGAGGAGCTGGCTAACCTCTTGTCCAGCACCTGTGATCAATCCTCTCAGTGATTAGTTGCTCCCATCCCCCGCGCAATGCGTGAAATACCAAGCAAACACATATCCTGCCGAGCGCCTAGCGCTACTACAAGGGCTGGCCTATATTGCTTTCTTTCTACGGTTTCCACCGATTTTGGGAAGGTTCTAGAACCTTCCTAAAGAGGTTTTTCTGGATTTTTCTATTTTTTATTTTCCCCATTTATTCATATTTGTTGACCATTCTTTAATCCATAGAACTTTTTATATTTAGGACATTTTCTAATTTCCCAAACAATTTTAATTCACAAATATTTTTTGAAATCAGTGAGTTTTTTAAGTATACGAAACATTTTTTAAATTCATGAATATTTTTAAATTTATGATTTTTGGAATTCTTGAACATTTTGAAAATTCATGAATATCTTTAATTCTTTACCTTTTTTTAAAATTCATGATCATTATTCGAAATCATTAAAAAATCGAGAACATCTTTTCACATTCACGGACTGTTTCTAACATTCATGAAGAATTTCTAAAAATCTTTGAACACTTTTAAAATGATCAAACATTTTTTTGAAACTATTGAATATTTTAAATTTTGTGAGAATTTTCTGAAATTGTTGAAAATTCATAGTTTCATGAACATTTTTTGAATCCCGTTGAAAGGAGAAAAACAAACAAAAGAAAAAGACGCAAAAACCAGGCGCCCCTCCACCATACAGAAAAACATGGCCCACTTAGGTAAATCTCAAGGTTCCCCGACAACATACAACAATTATTGTAACTAGAATGCATTCAACACTTAAAAAATATACCCGAATGATTATATAGCATGCAGATCACGGTAGTTTACCATAAAGTATTGTTGTCTGGCAACTTGAAATATCTCTTCTCTATACTTCTTTCATAATAAGTGTCGTGGTTTCAGTTTAGTTTAAATTTGAACTGAAATCACGACACTCATTGAACGCAGGGAGTACTTGTTAGCAAAAAGCAGTAGCATAAAGAGGTTGAAAAAACATGCCCGCGTCGCTACTGGCGGCGGCTCGGGAGGAACCCTAGCCGCAGCCACCGCCACTCCCCTCCCCTGCTTCCTCCTCCCTCACCGTCGCTGGAGGACGCCGGCGGGCTAAGCCCGGCCGGCAGACGGCGGCGGCGGGGCGATTCTTCGCCCTGATTTGCGCTCTCGCGATAGGGGGGGTTCGGCTCGTCCGCGGCCTCTGTGCGGCGTGGCATCGCCGGCGCCGGCGAGCCTCCTTCGTGCCGCTTGGTGGCTCTCGTCCGGCAGGTCTCGGTGGGGTGGCGGCCTCCTTTTTCTCCTGTGCAAGCTCGTCCGGGTGCTCGTCGTCGGATGTGGCGGCTTGCCGGATCTGGCCAGCTCCGGCCGGTTCTGGTCCCATCGGGAGGCTGCCCTGGCTGCGGACGTTGGTCTTCGGCGTGGATGCAGTGTGTGTG
>NC_041389.1:683968069-683980263 GCF_002162155.2 Triticum dicoccoides | reverse complement strand
GGATTCGGCCCGGAGCTTGTTCTGGCTGGTCGGGGATGAGGTGCCAGTGCTCAGGCTCTGCTTGGTGCCGCGCGTCCTTCGTGCGGTGGAGGGCTGCCGTTGCCGGGGCGACGGCCCCGGATTTGATGGTGGCGGCTTCGGCCAGGGGGCGGTGAGTGCCTGGTCGTGGTGGATCGAGGGATCCCGCGGCCAGATCAGAGTCGAACGGTGGGCGCGCCCAGGTTCTAGCAGCGCTGCGGCTGCTGGCCTGATGGTTGCGCAGGCGGCCTCAACGGGGGTGGGCACTGGCTGGAGGTGCTCCCCTTGGTGCTCTGCGAGGTTTGATGGGCGGCGGTTCGTGGTCGGCCGGTTCGGGTAGTTGGTGGTCAAGCTTCACCGGGAGAAATCCTATCTCCCTCCTTTGCGGGAGACGGCGACGGCGACGTCCGCGGGCGTCGCGTTCTTTCTTGGAAGCGTCGCTGCTGTGTGCTGCTCCTCCCCTCTCCCCGTGGCCTTGGCTCCAGAAGGAAACCTCAGATCTGCGCGATTGGGAGATGAAGGCGTCTTCACGTCTTCTTCCTCCTTGGGGGCATCGTCTCGGAGCCGACTACAACTAGAGACTAGTGGTTGGCGGCATCTTCGCCACGGTGGATGGCAGCATCTTCGCCGCGTGGTTTGCTGAGGCGGTCGTTCGTGGGCGTGGATCTCTGTTTGGCAACGATGATGGCGTCAAGAGGAGCTTGGGTCGCGGCTCGGACTTCGGTAGTCAGATCTTCCCGGCGTGTCCGAGGTGCTTCTCCATGGGTTGCCTGGTTGCTTTGAAGTCGGAGCTGTGCTGGAGCGAGTCCAGGTGATGACGATGATAGACACTCGATGGTCGGGAGGCACGGTTGGCGCAAGTCCTGCATATTTCCCGGGCGATGCCTGTCGTCAAAGTCGGAGCTGTCAGTTGTTCGTGCGTGTGGCCATCTGTTGGCACGTGCCGTCGTGGCTTATGTTCCATGTCGGTGGCTAGGTTGGCCGGTGATGCCCATGTCTTTATGGGTTGGGTTGTATCGGTTTTAGCCCGGTTTTCCGTCAATTAATCGGGCAATTCTCACTTCTTCTTAATCAATGAAAATGGCATGTCTTTTGCCTTGTTTCAAAAAAAAACTTGTTAGCAAACTCGTAAGAAATTGTGTTGAGATACTACGAGCTGCTCATGCCGTTGTTATTTGTTTGGTTTTCTACATGTACATACACGTGTCAACAGGCACAGTAACCACAGTTAGAGCGAACCAACCTGTGGTTGGATGGTTAGAGGGACTGTGGTATCCCCAGCCCATCAGAGTTCAAATCCTGGTGCTCGCATTTATTCCTGGATTTATTTCAGGATTTCCGGCGATGCGCATTCAATGGGAGGAGACGTTCCCGTCGACGACGAGGTGCCTACGGTGACTTCGTAAATTTCAAGATGATATGCCGGCTCAGTCTTTCGGATCTGCTCATAGGGGTAGGGTGTGCATGTATGCGTTCATAGGGGTGAATGTATGCGCGTGTATATGAGCGCTTGTGTCTGTACTGATGTTTAAAAAAAACCACAGTTAGAGAACTAAACTGGGAGCCTAGCCTAGCTACGTCGGAACTGCATGGGCGCACCGGCCGTCACGTACCCCCCCTCCCCCCTCCGGCTGGCCTATTCTGCTCACCCGGCAACGTCCTGGTGGGCGTGTAGGCCGGAGATGGCATCGGAGCTCGCACCACCGTGTCCTCTACCTCCTCGTCCCCCGCCGAGGTCCGGTCATTCCTCCGGTCGTACCGCTGCACCACGAGCACGGACGCCGTCGCCGAGAACTCTGTTGTCGCCAGGTAGCTCCCCACGGGTCCAAACTCCGGGCAGTCGGTCTTCTCCATCAGGGGTATCGCTTGCGCCGACCGCCCGGTCACCACCAGATTCTTCCCCCTCCCAAATGCCTTGATGGCCGCCGCCACCTCCAGCCTCTCCCGCGCCACCACCTCCTCGTAGCTCACCGACTCGCCGGGGACCACGTGCTTCTGTATGGCCTCCTCGTCGACGTCCGCGAGCTTCGCCGCCGCGGCAGCAGCCGCGCTGAAGCGTACCACGGTGAGCACGATACCGGGGTGCTCGGCCATGCGGGCGGCGTAGGCCAGTGCCTCGCGGTCGTCGGGCCCGCCGAAGGAGAGTAGGAGCATGGTGTAGGAGACGTCCGGCGCCGACACCTGCGCCATGCCGCCGAGCGCCCGGTCCACGAGGATTGCCACCGTGCACGGCGCCTTCCGGAGCACCCGCACATTCACGTGGTGGTACGGTCGGTCCACGCACGCCTTGTGAAACGAGGTGCTGAAGCGCATGCATCTGCAGGGGCACGCTGCATGTTAATATAGCCAGATGCGGCGGCGATAAGAGTACATGAGAAGTTAGGGTTTAGGTTAGGTAGAGATAGATTGCTTAAACTAACTACTAGGATCTTATCTCAATACCTAACCTATCCTAACAAGTTTACAAACACACACACGCCACAACTATCACGGTTTATACAATACCGTGACTACAACGTTTAACACTCCCCCTCAATCACAACTATCCAAGTTGAGATTGTGTCGAAAGGCCTCCAGCTGCCGCAACGATAATGGCTTGGTAAAGCCATCTGCCACTTGATCACCAGTAGACACAAACCGAATGTTTAAAAGCTTGTTTGCAACTCTTTCACGAACAAAGTGGTAATCGATCTCAATATGCTTTGTCCTCGCATGAAAAACAGGATTGGCAGAGAGATAAGTAGCCCCAAGATTGTCACACCAAAGAGAAGCTGCAGGTGAATGACGAATACTCAACTTTGTCAGTAAATTCTACACCCAAATAATTTCAGCAGTGGCATTAGCTAGGGCTTTATACTCAGCTTCTGTACTTGACCGAGACACAGTAGCTTGCTTGCGTGCACTCCAAGAAATCAGGTTACTTCCAAAGAAAACCGCAAAGCCTCCAGTGGATCGCCGATCATCAGGACAACCTGCCCAGTCTGCATATGAAAAAGCACTGACGAGTGTGGAATCTGACTTAGCAAGTTTGAGACCATGACTCTTGGTTGCTTGGAGATAACGAAGTATTCGTTTAACTGTTGTCCAATGGGTACTGGTAGGTGCATGCAAGAACTGACAAACCTTGCTTACTGAAAAACAGATGCCTGGTCTGGTTAAAGTCAAATACTGCAATGCTCCTACAACACTTCTGTACCTGGTTGAGTCTTCCGCCCCAAGCACCTCTCCATCATGAAGAGACAGCTTCTCTGACGTTGACAATGGAGTTGGAGAAGGTTTACAGCCTTTCATGCCCACTCGCTCAAGGATGTCATGCACATATTTTTCCTGAGATAAAATAATATCACTGCCCACACGTTTTACCTAAATGCCAAGGAAAAAATGAAGATCGCCCAAATCCTTGAGCGCAAAATCCATGCGGAGATCCTGAAGGAGAGCCTCAACTGCTCGAGAGGAGGAGCTGGTGACGATGATATCATCAACGTAAATAAGCATAAAAATAGTGACTCCATGCCGATGATAAAAGAACAATGAGGTATCTCCTTTGGATGCAGCAAAACTAAGGGACTGTAACTTGGAGTACAAACGATAATACCACGCTCTAGGTGCTTGTTTCAAACCATAGATTGCTTTATCAAGCTTGCAAACGTGCCGTGGTAAAGTTGAACTTTCATACCCAGGAGGCTGCTTCATATACACTTCTTCTTCCAGAACACCATGCAAAAACGCGTTCTTTACATCTAGTTGTCGTATGCACCAATTGCTAGATATTGCAACAGAAAGAATCAAGCGAATAGTAGCAACTTTTACCACAGGGCTAAAGGTATCCTCATAATCAATTCCGTACCTTTGCTTAAACCCTTTGGCCACAAGACGTGCCTTATACCTGTCTATCGTGCCATCAGACTTGCGTTTTACCTTGTACACCCATTTGCAGTCAATCACGTTTCTCCCTCTGACCGGTGCCACCAAGTGCCATGTCTTGTTTGCCACAAGCGCTGAAAATTCTTCATCCATGGCCTGCCTCCACTTGGGATCACCAAGAGCATCATGGAGGTTCTTTGGTTCACCTGTGGCACAGAAAGAGCCCCAACAAACACAACCATCATTATATACCTTGGGTTTTGCAATACCACTCTGAGACCGAGTATGTGATCGGGCAGGAGGAGGAGGAGCTGGTCGAGCTTGCTGTATTTGGAGACGATTATGTGTAGAGGAAACAGCAGAATCAGATGCAGAAGATCCCAAATCCTCTGTCTGCAGCGAACCAGGAGGATCTGGTGCGGCAGCCAAGGACACGCTGCCACTTGGCAGTTCTGAGTTGGCGGGTGTGGAGGGGAACCGCGTCGCGCTGGGAGCCACACGCCCCGCCTCGCCGGCAGCGCCAGGGGCCGCACGCCCCGCCTCGTGGGCAGCGCCAGGGGCCGCACGCCTGGTCGGTCCGCTCGGGGACCGCACGCCATCCAACGCGGGCCCACGTGGAGGCAGCAAATTAGGGCGCCTGCCAGTGGACGCGGAGCCCGGTGTGGATTCGCCTGGCGCTGCGGGCGCGGATCCCGCGGTGGATTCGCCTGCGGCTGCTATAGGCACCGATCCCACGGCCGATTCGCCTGGCGCGGCTGATCCCGAGGCCACCTGAGGATCCTCTGCAGCCGCTGCATGCAAGTTGTCATTTTCCTGCATAAAATCAAACGAATTTTCACCAAAATCCTCAACGTTTGGCTGCCCTGTTTCCTGCACACTTTCAGCATGGGCATTAGCATTAGACACGGACACATCGTCAGCAGCAAAATCAGCTCCCCCGTGAGCAATGTTAGGAGATGGCAGTAGATGAGAGGGTAGAAGAAGCAATTCTTTGCGGAGTTGGGCACCGGCGTTGGAGTGGAGACTTGCGAAGGGAAAAACTTGCTCATCAAAGACAACGTCACGTGAAACATAGGCACGACCAGAGGAGATATCAAGACACTTGTAGCCCTTATGGAGAGTACTGTACCCTAGGAAGGCACATTGTTTGGATCGAAACTCAAGTTTGTGCTTGTTGAACGGGCGCAAGTTTGGCCAAACGGCACACCCAAAGATACGAAGAAAGGAGTAGTTGGGCTTGGTGCCAAATAGTCGTTCTAGAGGAGTTTGGTTCTTGATAACTTTACTTGGGACGCGATTTATAAGATAGACCGCGGTGAGAAATGCTTCGTCCCGAAACTTGAGTGGCATAAATGCATGGGCGAGCAAAGAAAGGCCAACTTCTACGATGTGTCTATGTTTCCGCTCGGCAGAGCCATTCTATTGATGAGCATGTGGGCAAAAAACGTGGTGTGTGATGCCAATGTGTTCAAAAAAGGAGTTCAACCGTTGGCACTCCCCACCCCAATCGGTTTGCATGGCAATGATCTTACGATCAAATAGACGTTCAACATGAGCTTGGAAAAGACGAAATTTTTCAAAGACATCAGATTTATTTTTGAGCAAATATATCCAACTAAACTTGCTGAAATCATCAATAAAACTGACATAGTATTTCTGTCTTCCTACAGAGACGGGTCCAGGACCCCAAACATCTGAAAAAATAAGCTCTAAAGGAGCTGTGGACTCACTAGTTGAACGAGAATAAGGTAACTGATGGCTCTTGGCCATCTGACATGCATCACACACTAGGAGGTGATCTTGTTTATTTGAAACAGGAAGGTTGAAGTCGCGAAGAATCTTTTGAACTACTGGAAAGGCTGGGTGCCCTAGGCGTTTGTGCCCTCGAGACGTGGATGGTTTGATGGCAGCAAGGGCTTGGCGTTGGGGAGCACTCTGCTGTCCGGTCACGGGGAACAACCCCCACCTACTCTTGTTTTGAAGGATTGTTCTCCGGGTAGCCTGATCCTTGACAAGAAAGAATTCAGGGTGATGTTCAATGAAAACATCATTATCTCTCATAAGATTATAACCTGAAAGAAGGCTCTGGTCGGCACTAGGAGCATGAAGTATGTTGTTTAACTGTAGAGAACCGGAGGGAGTAGATAATACCGAATGACCAATGTGTTCTATGTCCATACCTTGCCCACTTCTGTGTGGATTTGGTCGGTGCCGGTGTAGCGATCGCGAACAGCTAGCTTTTCCAACTCCCCGGTGACATGATCAGTAGCGCCGGTGTCAAGATACCAATTAGTATCAACACCATAGGAGTGGGCAGAGTTGGCGGAGCGAGGATTGCCACCGCCGCCGCCGCCACCACGCCCACCGCCGCCGCGTCCGCCGCCACCACCGCCACCTGCGGGGTTGCGTACGTTGTTGTTGTAGCTTTTGTCGTAGCGTTTCCTGCAGCGCCACGCACCATGGCCTTCCTCCTTGCTGATTTGGCAGCGCTCGCGGTCACCGCGCTCACCGCGGTCACCACCTTACTGGCGCGGCGCACCGCCGCCTGAGTTGTCGTTGTAGTTGCCCCCGTTGTAGCCTCCGCGTCCACCACCCTGACCGCCGCGTCCGCCGCCGTAGCCACCTCGACCACCCTTTGCGGCGAGGTTGACGGAGTGATGGGCGGTGTAGGCGGCATGCTGGGCGGCGGTCGGAGACTTAGCGGCGAGCAGTAGCGAGAAGAGCTCGCTGAGGCCGATCGGGTGATCGGTGATGGCGCGCATGGAGATGGCGGTGACGAAGCCGTTGTAGTCGGGCTCATGCATGAGCCCCTCCAGGATGTGCGAGACAACGTCGTCTTCATCCAGCGGTTTCCCTGCAGCAGCTAGCTCGTCGGCGAGCCCCTTCATCTTGGTGAAGTAGGCGGCAGCGGAGAGGTCGCCCTTGTGTGCGTTCCCGATCGCAGAACGAAGCTGTATCTGGCGCGCCCGGGACTGGGCAGAAAAACTTTCCACCAGGGCTTGCCAGACTCCGGTGGCGGTGGTGTGGTTGGAAACCTGCATCAGAACCTCGCGGGATAGAGAGGCGAGCAAGAAGGTAAGCACCTGCTGATCTTGAGTGACCCAGATCGCGTGTTCTGGGTTGGGCGTCTCGGTGATCTCCTTCTTCCCGGCGTTGTCCTTCTCGGTGACGATGACAGCGGCGGGCTCCTTGATCGAGCCGTCAAGGTAGCTCGTCATCGCCGCGGCCCTAACGTGCGGGAGCACTTGAGTCTTCCACACAAGAAAGTTTTCGCGGGTAAGCTTTTCGGTGATGGTGTGGCCGAGGGAGGCGAGGGAAGGCATAGCCATGGCGTGGGAGGAAGAGGAGGACGACATGATCTAGATGTATGGAAGAATTAGGCTCTGTATACCATGTGCAACGAGGTGGTGAAGCGCATGCATCTGCAGGGGCGCGCTGCATGTTAATATAGCCAGGCGGCGATAGGAGTACATGAGAAGTTAGGGTTTAGGTTAGGTAGAGATAGATCGCTTAAACTAACTACTAGGATCTTATCTCAATACCTAACCTATCCTAACAAGTTTACAAACACACACCACAACTATCACGGTTTATACAATACCGTGACTACAACGTTTAACACGCCTCCATCGCCCCGTCGTGGCAGAGTATCTTGTGGAACGGGAGCACGATGACGGCGGCGCGTTTTTGCACGCCGGAGTTGATGATGTCCTCGTGGATGGTGGCCAGGTCGGAGATGGCCGTCATCGGCTTCACCGTCACGGCGCTCAGCCTCTGGAACGCCTCGAATGCCACCTGCACCTCCTCGCCGCCCGCGTCCTTCCGCCCGAGCCGGCCCGAGAACGGCAAGCCGTTGCGGCGCGCGCGCTGCACCATGGTGATCGCCGACGACCGCTCCGAGAGCTCCACCAGGTGCATGGCGTACATGGTGAGCTTGCTCCGCCGCGTGCCACGCGACGCCTCCACCAGGTTGATAAGCGTCGGGATGCCCCGGCTGGCGTGGAAGCACGCGAGCACCCGCAGCTCGCTGTCGGCATCAGCTTCATCGCGCTCCACGGTGCGGTGCGTGTACGACGCTTGCCGCCGGGCCGGCTTGTACACGGCGGTGACGGCCGGCGTCGTCAGGAAGGTGGTGACGAGCGCCATGAGCACGAGGATGGCGAATGCCTCCTCGTTGAGGACCTTGCGGTCGCGGCCGATGTTGAGCACGATGAGCTCCACGAGCCCCTTGGTGTTCATCATGAGCCCCAGCGCCACCGCCTCGCGCACCGGCACCCGCATCAGCAGCGCTGTGAGCACTGTGCCGCCGATCTTGCCGACGCACGCCGTCATGATGACGAGCACGAGGAGCCCCCACGACTTGGCGCCGGTGATGGTGGCCACATTCGTCTTGAGCCCGCTGGAAACGAAGTAGAGCGGCAGGAACAGCGACGACACGATGTCTTCGATCTTCTCGGTGAGCGCGCTGGCGAAGGCGCCTTCCTTGGGGACCATCACGCCGATGACGAACGTGCCGAACAGCGCGTGGATGCCGATGGTGTCGGTGGCGAGTCCGGCAGCAAGAATGATGGCCATGGCGCCGCAGACAAACGACTCCTTGACCGGCTCACCTTCGGGGGACCGGCGCGCCATGTACAGGAGCAGCGGCCTGACGAGCTGGGTGGCGAGGCCAACGAAGGCGGCGCCGCAGAGGAGCACGTAGATCGACACGAACGGCGAGCCGTTGCCCGAGCAGTATCCACGCCGTGATGTCGTTCACGGCGGCCGCCGACATGGCCATGCGGCCGATCTCGGTGGTGAGGAGCTTGAGCTCGGCGAGGATGCGGGCGAGCACGGGGAAGGCCGTGATGGAGAGTGCGACGCCCATGAAGACGATGAACGGGACACACGGGGCGTCGGGCGCGATGGCGGCCCGGAGCACGAGGGAGGAGCCGACGCCGAGCGCGAAGGGGAGGGACATGCCGGCCACGGCGATGGCCAGGGCGCGGCGGCCGCTGCGGTGGAGCGACGCCGGGTCCAGCTCCAGGCCGACGAGGAAGAGGAAGAAGAGCAGGCCGATGGCTGCCAGCGTGTCGAGCACCTTGAGGCTCTCCCTGGGGAAGACGTTGTGGAGGAAGACCTTGCTCCGGCCGAGCGCCGACGGCCCGAGGAGGACGCCGCCCTGCATTTCGCCACCAGTTGCAGTAACATTAACACGAGCTTGCATTGCTATAAGCGGAGATAGATGACCATGATGTAGTAGAAATTCTGATCAAGTGATTTGATTGATTTGACAGTGCTCGAGCAATGAAAATCTACTTTGATTCCATAGGTGAAATGGACTAATTCCCGATTAATTTGGACATTACCAACACCATTGAACTACAAACGCACAAATGCACAAACACACCAGTTACACTGCAATTAGACGGTGGTGTCGTCTGAAAATCAGGCTTTGGCGTGCATCTTTTGAAACGATACTAATTAACTTAACTATTTTCCTGCACCAGCTTGGCAGTGTGCTTTATACTCCCTCCGTCCAGAAATACTTGTCCAAGGAATGGATGTATTTAGATGTGTTTTAGTTTTAGAGACATCCATTTGTATCCATTTCTACGACAAGTATTTCCAGACAGAGGAGTATATAAAGCGAGGTGAAAGAATTTTTTGATAAATAATCAAGTTAGCTTTAAACAAAAGTCATAAACTATTTTTGGCTCCTATTAAAATAGCACCTAATGTTTCTGAAAAATTTAGGAACAAATAATTCAGGTAATATCTGGGGCCAGAGTATCCACTCATAATTTTGATTTAAAACTTGGACCCTGATAAGTGCCTGATGTGTGGCACGAGCACATGGCAACCTTGAACGTTTTTTATGACAAATTTAATGACACGAGGATGACAAATTTAGTTGTCAAGCATGACAACTTTTGTACCTCGGTTTAGTTGTCAAGAATGAACACACCAGCCACCCTCCAATTAGACGGTGGTGTCGTATGAAAATCAAACTTTGGCGTGCATCTTTTGAAGCAACACCAATTAAGTTAACTTTAAGCGGAAGTCAGAATTTAGTGAACATGGTTCCACATACACCCTTTATGAATTGTAAATTAAAAAAAATACTAGAAAAGATAAAAAAATCGAATAATTTTTGTAACATACATAGTCGACTCATATACTCGCATATGAAGTTTCATGAAGAAATGACATCTATGATATTCTAGGCAAAAATGACAAAATCGACGCTATATTAAAAAACGTTGCTTGCTGAATAGTAGGGACCTGATTGTATTTTCTTCACTAAGGACACCACGAGTATCTTTCCTTCATGAAACTTCACACATAAGTAGAATGGTCGACCAAGTTTGATAATCCAAAAAATTCAGAATCTTTTGAATTTTCCAGTATTTGTTTTGAATTTAATATTCACATGGGCGTGTGTGGAACCATTTTCACCTGTGTATTTTCGTATTTTTGGCTCCTACGATCATAACTTGAGAAACGAGAATAAAATACTCCTTCCGTTCACTATTAAAATAGATGATATAGACATTTCAATATGGACTACATACAGGTTGAAATGATTGAACAAATGCACTAAAATGTGTTTATATATGGTCAAATTAGGAAAAAAAAGGTTCGAACATCTTATAATTGGAACCGAGAGAACATCGCGTAATGTTTCTTAAAAAATTCAGGAAAAAGTCCGTGTACTATCTGGGGCCAGAGTATCCACGTACAATTCTTTTTGGTTTAAAACTTTGACAATTCACTACCAATACCCAAGAAAATATGTTACTTCTTTTCCTCATATGACTCAAATACACGTATTTTAAGCCAAATTCGCAAGAATAAACTTCACTCTAAAAAAACAGAGTTTTTGGAAACTTAAGGTAATAATTTGTCTTTCCAAAAGCAGTTCGATGAAAAAATAGATAGTAGTATAACTTAATAATTTAGGGGAGGAGGGAGCTGAACTTTTCATCTCCACAATGCACATGGAGTGTTTGTACTAGTAAAATTTTGTATATATACATTTTGTGTGTTGCTATGAATATAAACTTTAGTTTGTATTTAACTTAGTTGTATAAATTTTGGCATTGGTTGAGATCAAACCTCAGTGGATAGTTGTCGGACCAAATTTTTTTTTATTGTAGGTGAAAATTTCTTTCTCGGATTTAGAAAATAGCTACAACTCACATATTTCTCAAAATCCTTATTTTTAAACTAATTTTACTTCTTAATGGTAATTAGGTAGTATTGCATTTGGCTTCCCTACTTACAGTACTAATTATGTGAGTATGTGAAGCACTAACTCAATTACTGGTAGTATATATTACTAGCACTCCAAAATTAGGCAAAGACAAAAGTAGAAGATGTCTAATTATGGGAAGGGGAGTTCTTTCTAGCTATAAACCCGGGTATATTCCCTCTGAGAAAAAGTTTGACACTCTGAATATCCCCCCCAAAGATCAGCTTAATGAAAACTCATGTCTCTGCTGAAATAACATACTCATAATACAATGTACCCCAGTGAAATTAACAGTGATAGGATAGATGGGCACACTCTGTTTTTACACTTGCAAAGCATACAAGTGAAGTTTGTTTATGAATTTCCACCTGTGCACAAAAACTAGCAACAGAGGGAAAAAGGAACACAACTGTGGAGAATTTTCCTCCACAACTACTTCGTCTGTCCCATAATGCAAGTGCGTATTTTACACTAGTACTGTTCAAAGTGCTACTCAGAAGATCATTAATTACTACTTAAGTTAGTACCTAATGATCCTTTAACTAGCAAGATTTGATGGATGAATGCCCATGGAGCTGCAAATGATCATTCATTAATTGAAGCTATCCAACAACCTTCCCCTCTCGCTAGGGCACCTGTCCTCTCGTGCGACTCTCTGTCGCCGTTGAGACCTCCACTCTGTAACCTCTCCTCCCTCCGACGTGACTCTCCTACCCTCTGTCTTTCATTCGGGCTGACTACGGGACAACCTAGCGTTGCTTCCAGGCTTGGCGAGTCAGTAGGGTTAGGGTTTTGCTTGCGGCTCGGGTCTCCTAGGGTTTTGCGATGGCAGGTGTTGCTTCAGCTTCGGCTGTGAAGGAGGAAAAGGAACTTGCAGATCTGATGGAAGAGCTGGGCATTGTAGATGAGGAAATTGATGATCTGATCTATGAGGATGAGGTCCCCGATGATTCTCCTGATCCACGCTGGCTAGCAATCGGTAAGGTTCATACATCTAAGGAGTATGGAGATTTCTGGTTCTACAAGATATGAGGAGTGCATGGGATCTTGCGAAATATGTTAAATTCCGATCGTTGGG
>NC_041389.1:683939441-683967844 GCF_002162155.2 Triticum dicoccoides | reverse complement strand
TTCCGAGGACAACCATTATTGTTGGCACCTTACGACGGTTTCTCTAAGCCCTCGTCAATTGATCTGAATTCGTTCAAAATCTGGGTTCAGATTCATGATTTGCCTGACGGATATGAGAAACTAATGAAACCACTTGCTGAGAAAATTGGCGAGTTCTATGCTGATGATAAGGACGCAGGGGATTATGCAGGAAACTTCTATCGAGATAGAGTAATTTTGAATGTGATGAACCCTCTGAAAAATCACGTTTCAGTTGTGAGGAAGAAAAAGAGGCAGATTTTCAGGGTTAAGTACGAGAGACTTCCGGATTGGTGTGCACTTTGTGGTATGATTGGACACCTACATACGGAGCACGGGGACGGTGTGCACGCAACCTCTAAACTGATCTTTAAAGAACTTCGAGCTTCATGGAGCGGTAGAGGTGGAGGTAGAGCTATGATACGTGATCAAGAAAGTTCTACCCCTGTTGATCCGGGTGGCAGCAATGGTGCAGCCGTTCTAGCAGCTATGGACGTGGATAAAAATGGTCTTGTGCCAGGTGCAGTGGAGGAATTTGATTCCAACAGGAAGCGAGATGTTGATTCGCGCCACCAATTCACACCAGCAAGCACGTCGAACCAACCTGTTATGCCAGGAACAATGGTGGTTCAGGCTAGCCCGTCTGGTGAGCAGGATCCTAAGAGGATAAGAACAGGAGTGAACTCAGTTATGAGTGGTCTGAACAAATCAAACAACTTGTTATCATCGGCGGGCTCCGAGGAGGGGCGCCTTCGGGACCAATGAATCTCATAAGCTAGAACTGCCGGGGGGTGGGGAACCCCCGGACAGTTCGTGAAATTTCTAAGTCGCATTCCCCCATGTTGGTCTTTCTTTGTGAGACTAGGTAGGAAGCTACGAAGATGAGGAGAATTCGAGGCCGTATTGGTTTGAAAGGCTTCGAGGGAGTAGATAGCAATGGTATGAGTGGTGGATTAGCACTGTTTTGGCATGAGTCGTGCGTGGTTGAAATTTTGGGTAAGGAGGAAAGATATACCGATGCTTTGGTCAGATTGAATGTTGATGCAGAACAATGGAGAGCCACCTTTGTTTATGGAGAGCCACGTGTTGAGAACCGTCATCTCATGTGGTCGAAGCTACAGAGTTTAAAGAACGTGAGCGACCGGCCATGGCTTGTTATAGGAGATTTCAACGAAGCCCTTTGGGACTTCGAGCACCTCTCAGCTTCCCCAAGGTCGGAACAGCAGATGATCGCGTTCAGAGATACGCTTGAAGTCTGCGGTCTGGTTGACTTAGGCTTTTCTGGAATCCCGTTCACATATGATAATTTGAGGGCTGGTGTGTCCAATGTTAAAGTACGCTTGGACAGGGCAACGGCGACAAACGACGTAATATATTTCCGGTCTATTCGGTCCAGCATGTTGTATCTCCGTGTTCTGATCACGTGGCATTGGTGATGAAGGGCGCCCCGGATTCTAGCCAGGCAGGCCCTAAAATTCGGCGTTATGAGGTGTTCTGGGAACGGGATGTAACACTGCCAGCAGTAATTAAAGAAGCATGGGACTCGGTTGGTGATGTGGACAATTTAGAAAAACTTCAAGCTGCACTAAGCAAGACATTGGCTACCCTTAGTACGTGGAGTAACAAAAAATTTGGTAATATCTCTAGGGAGCTGGCCAAATCACGTACGCAACTTGAGGAGCTTATGTGTATGAATGCAGATAGGCAGGAGATTAGACGTGTTACTGACAAGATGAATGAGTTGATTTATTAAGAGGAGATGATGTGGCTTCATCGTTCAAGAATAATGTGGCTGAAAGAGGGCGACAGAAACAAAAAATATTTTCAAAGTAAAGCTGTTTGGCGTGCCCGTAAAAATAAAATTCGAGAGTTAACTGATAGTATTGGAGTGGTGCACTCTAATTTTGAGGATATGGCGTCCTTGGCAAATGAATATTTCAAGGCATATTTTCGGCTGACCCAACACTAGATGCTTCACTTGTTCTCGATCTCCTTGAGGTTAAGGTGTCAGACCAGGACAACATTCGGTTGTGTGCTCCTTTTAGTGACAAGGAGATATCAGATGCATTGTTTCAGATTGGACCTCTTAAGGCTCCAGGCCCGGATGGTCTACCGGCGAGATTTTTTCAGCGTAATTGGGATATTTTGAAGGATAATGTAATTGGAGCGGTTAAGGAATTCTTCTCCATAGGGATCATGCCGGCAGGGGTAAATTCTACCTCTATCGTTCTTATTCCTAAGATTCCTAATCCTACTACTTTGTCCCATTACAGGCCTATCAGTCTTTGTTTATTTACAAAGTTATCTCTAAATGTTTGGTGAATCGTTTGCGGCCACTTCTGGATGATATTGTGTCTCCGGAACAGAGTGCTTTTATTCCCGGGCGAATGATCACGGATAATGCTCTTATTGCCTTTGAGTGTATACACCACATCAAACAAGAAAAAGATCCAACCAAAAGTTTTTCTGCTTATAAGCTTGACCTCTCTAAGGCTTATGATTGGGTGGACTGGAAATTCCTGAAGCAGGTGATGCAAAAGCTGGGTTTCTCTCAACGGTGGGTGGACTGGATAATGTCTTGTGTCACATCGGTGAGATATTCTGTCAAACTTAATGGGACCCTTTTGGATTCATTTGCACCTTCGCGTGGTCTTCGGCAGGGTGATCCTCTTTCTCCCTTCTTGTTCCTTTTTGTGGCTGATGAATTATCTGCAACCCTCAAGCACTATGTGTCTGTGGGCGAGATTTCTCCATTAAAAGTGTGTAGAAGAGGCTCTGGGATTTCTCATCTTTTGTTTGCTGATGACACCATGCTGTTTTTTGAGGCATCATGTGCTCAAGCTGAGAAAGTTAAATTGGCTTTGGATATTTATGGTAAGGCAACTGGACAAAGTTTGAACTTTGATAAATGCTCAATTCTTTTTGGTACTGCGTGTCCTTTCATCACTCAAGAGGAAGTCAGAGGGGTACTAAATGTGTCTAGCTTGGTGTTTGAGGAAAAGTACCTTGGCCTTCCTACCCCTGATGGCCGCATGTCCAAAGGGCGATTCCAAAACCTACAGAGGAGTTTGACTAAGCGTTTGATTCAGTGGGGTGATGGTCTTCTTGCCCAGCCCGGGAGCGAGACGCTTATTAAATCTGTGGCTCAAGCTCTACCCACGTATATTATGGGAGTTTTTAAGGTGCCTTTTTCAGTTTGCGATGAACTTACTAGGATGGTAAGAGGCTTTTATTGGGGAGCTGAAAAAGGTAAAAGGAAGGTGCATTGGCGTGCATGGAATGATCTAATGCAACCCAAAAGTAAGGGTGGTGCAGGTTTCCGTGATTTTCGTATTTTCAATCAAGCATTACTAGCTCGGCAAGCATGGAGATTGATTACGAAGCCGAACAGTCTGTGTGCACAAGTGTTGAAAGCTAGATATTATCCAGATGGTAAGCTTGAGGATACTGTTTTCTCTGGAAATGCATCTTCGTCTTGGCAGGCTATTAGTTATGGTCTTGATCTTCTGGAAAAAGGGATTATTTGGAGGGTGGGCAATGGAAGAAGCATTCGGGTTTGGCGTGATAACTGGATTCCAAGGCCCTTTTCCTATAAACCCATAATGCTCCAAGGAAGATGTAGAATCCGTTTTGTTTCGGATTTGCTCAATGAGAATGGTTCGTGGAATCCTGTCTTACTGCAAGAATTTTTTCTGCCAGCGGACATCGCTGAGATAATGAAAATTCGGGCATCACCGCGGTTGGAGGAAGACACGTTGGCTTGGGGTCCTGGAAAATACGGAACTTTCTCAGTTAGGAGCGCTTACCAATTTGGTTTTGACGAAGCACACAGAAGCACAACAACTGGTTCGAGTTCTCATCCGGATGGTCGAAGGTTTTGCTGGAGACTTATCTGGTCAGCTGATGTACCCCCAACAGTTCAGAATTTTGCTTGGCGGGTGGCTACAGATTCTCTGCCCACATGGAGGAACAAAAACAACCGGGGCCTTGAATTAAATGATCTATGCCCGGTGTGCTCTATGGAACCTGAAGACAGTTTTCACGCACTTTGCCGCTGCACACCGACAAGGATGCTTTGGGATACAATGACAGATGTTTGGTCCTTGCCTAGTATTAATTCCATGCAAAACATTGGTAAAGAATGACTGCTACATGCGTTACAGCCTCTTTCGGATATTGAAAGGTCCATGCTACTAATGTTGTTGTGGTGGGCGTGGCATATTAGGAACGAGGTGGTCCATTACAAACCGCCACCGCCTATGGAAGCCTCGAGGCGTTTTTTGGTGAACTACCTTGATTCTCTTGTCGGTATTAAGATTGACCTGTCCTTGGATGTAAGCAAAGGGAAATCTTTTGTCACTTATGATAACCCCTCTAACTGGTCAACTGCATTTACAAGAGAGATGGGGCCTAAATGGAGTGCTCCGAAGGCTGGCTGGGTTAAACTTAGTTCTGATGGTTCTTATGCAAAAGATGGCTCAGCAGGCGCTGGCATGCTGTTGAGAGATGACAAGGGTGAGATTATTTTTTCCTCTTGTAGGCAACTTTTTCCATGTCGAGACGCTCTTGAAGCGGAATTATGTGCATGCATGGAAGGGTTGTCGACTGCTATGGAGCTTGCTACGACTGATTGTATGAACTCCTTGAGTTGAGTAATACATTATCGAAATATGTATATGGCAACCGTGTGCCAGATTAAAAAACGATCACACCCATCCAACGCCGTCAGATCTCGATCTCCCTCAAAACACGTCCGCTCCTTTCGATAAATAATCACGGCGAGTGCTCCACCATGAATCCCCTTCTTCCCACTGCCACCTCCCTGTTTCTCACGCGCCTACATCGATGAAGCTCCAATCCATGTTATGCTGCTGACCATCAACACATCACGTGGTGCCCTTGTCCCGGGGAGACGCCGATAAGGAGGGGGAGCCGCGGGAACGGCGCCGCCAACAGAGATGAGCTGCGGTAGCGAGGTGTGGTCCAAGGGTGGCAGGGGAGGCCGTTCCCAAGGACGACGAGAAACGATTGGGTTCATGGTTGTCCGGGGCGGCGACCGAGTGCGCGCCACGAGCTCCCGACATCGCTGCCGATAGGCATAGGTTGGAAGTGTGGCGGCCATGGCTGGACCTCCTTGGCGCCGGGGACAACGAACAGGAGCGCTTCTGCGGCGGACGCGTGTGCTGATCCAATTCTGAAACAGGAGCACTTCAGCAGCGGACGGGCGTTGGGGCCATGCGCGCGTCGGAGCCGCAGAAGCAGCCCTACTCGCTGGCCATCGGCAGCGGCATGTCGCTCCTATACCCAAAGCAGCCACAGACCTCCGCCAACGAGAGCCTCCACGGCCTCCACGGACTCACGCCCCGAGCCACCAGGTCCTGCACACAACGTCGTCACTCCGCTGTTGCTACTGAATTCGTCTGTGAATATGGTGTGTTCTCCTTGGTTCAGTTTACCTTACTGAACTAGTTCAGTGGCTGGTTCCAGCAGCGCCTACTAACCACTCGTGTTGAATCCCTCAAGGTGATGATGATGATTGAATGAACAATTCTATTTTTCGCAAGACGGTTCATGAGATGAAGACATGGTTAGTATACAAGTAGTACTTACTACGTACTTTGTAGGCAAACTTTGCTGGAAAAAACGAAGCAAAAATATTTGCATGTTTTTTTAACAAATTCCCCATGCCTTGCTTCAGTTTAATTGTTAACATCACCTAGGATAGAAGAAGCAAGTGGCTCAGTATGCTGACGAGCAAGAAGTTATACTCAGAGAGGTGGACGAGCAATAACCAAAAGAAACTGATCGACAGATTTTTGGCTTCGTTTTTCCCCCTTTTGTTGGGGTCAGGATCAGGTATTACCATGATCTATAACCTTTGGGCACATGAGTTGGTCACTGGGTTTTGAGGATTCTCACATTTTTGTGTCAGTGATTAGCATTTGGAATTTCCTTGGACGTATTTTTGGGGCTTCTTTTTAAAGACTATTTTCAAGTATGAATTATGATTTATGAGGCACTTTTTTTGTTGACCTTTTACTACCTCCGTCCTGGTTTATTGGCCCAAAGACCAAATCTGCAGGACCAAGGCACCTCGTAGGCAGTTTTGAGCTTTAAATCCAGCCAAATTAACAAGCTAGGATTACACGCATAGATTAATCGCCCTCCAATCAGCTAGCCTGCGTGCATGCAGCAACAGCGCACACCCCCGCACGCGCGGCCATGCCATGCAGCATCCTCAGTTAATTCTATCGACACATACATAGGGAATAGCAATCGGCCTTAAGAAAAACGGACGGCACTTCGTTGCTCTACGGCCTTAAAATCCCGGACGAAGGTAGTACATCTCATCTGTGAACAGTATATTTTGCTTAGTTCATATGGAAGAGCTCCAATAGAGAGTGTGTCCTGCAACACTAATTAATGTTCATGCTGATTAAGCTTCTTCTAAAATACATTTATTTAGAACTATTACAAAACATTTACCCATTTGAAGCGAAAGATCTGATCAAGGGTAACAGGGAACTTGTATTCATGAAAATTAATCGGGAGGGAGCAGAATAGAGTAGCAGGTCTTTTTAGCCAAATTAGTGTGGTGTTTTTTGTGTACATTACTCATGATCAAACAATGTGGTAACTTTTGAACTGGGGGAAATTAGTTATAGGAAACATGCCTCTGTAACTTCTTTGCAAATAGAACAATAATATACACACCATAACCTGATAAATTACATAAAAGCACCACGGTAATTTGACCCAAGAAATTTTTTATTGAAAAATATATCCCAATAACTCATGTGTAAAATAACATGGTAATATACACACAATAAAGCTGATAACTCATATACAAATAACACAGTAACTTTTGACTCAGGTAAAAAATATTGAAAAAGCATACCCTCCCCTGATAACTTCTGTGCAGATAGCATGATAATATACTCACTGCAGACGTGATGATTTAGACACAAATAACATGGTTACTTTGACCAAACGAAAAAAGAAGTTATTGAAAATATACCCCGGTAACTTATGTAAAAATACCACGGTAACATATTATCTGCATACCCGTTAACTTACGTACAAACACCACGATAATTTTGATCAAAGAGAAAAATGTTGTTGAAAAATATACACCCCCAGTAACTTATGTGATAAATAGCACCGCATTCCTGATGACTTACATACAAACACCATGGTAACTTTGACCAAAGAAAAACAAAGTTGGTGAAATATATTCCCACAGTTTATGTGAAAATAGCATAGTAATATACGTACCCGATTATTTACGTACAAACACTGCGGTAACTTTGATCAAAGGGAGAAAGTTGTTGAAAAACCATACCCCGGTACTTATGTGAAAATGACACGGTAATATAAGAACCGCATAGTGGATAGTGTAGGGGAACGTAGCAGAAATTCAAAATTTTCCTACGTGTCACCAAGATCTATCTATGGAGAGACCAGCAACGAGTAGAAAGAGAGTGCATCTACATATCCTTGTAGATCGCTAAGCGGAAGCGTTCAAGTGAACGGGGTTGATGGAGTCGTACTCGTCGTGATTCAAATCACCGATGATCCTAGTGCCGAACGGACGGCACCTCCGCGTTCAACACACGTACAGCCCGGTGACGTCTCCCACGCCTTGATCCAGCAAGGAGAGAGGGAGAGGTTGAGGAAGACTCCATCCAACAGCAGCACAACGGCGTGGTGGTGGTGGAGGAGCGTGGCAATCCAGCAGGGCTTCGCCAAGCACCATGGGAGAGGAGGAGTAGGGAGAGAGGTAGGGCTGTGCCAGAACTTCGTGTATAGCTCCCATGCGCCTCCCCACTATATATAGGGGTGGAGGGGCTAGTTTCTTGCCCTCCAAGTCCATTGGGGCGTTGGCCAAGGTGGGAGGAAAGAAATCTCATTATTTCCTTCCCCACCGATTGTTATCCCCCCTTTTTAGGGATCTTGATCTTATCCCTTCGGGATATGATCTTATTCCTTCTAAGGGGGGATCTTGGTGCGCCTTGACCAGGGGTGTGGGGCCTTGCCCCCACTACCCACGTCCATGTGGGTCCCCCCATGCAGGTGGGCCCCACTCCGGAACCTTCTAGAACCTTTCCGGTACAATACCGAAAAATCCCGAACATTTTCCGGTGGCCAAAATAGGACTTCCCATATATAAATCTTTACCTCCGGACCATTCCGGAACTCCTCGTGACGTCCGGGATCTCATCCGGGACTCCGAACAACATTCGGTAACCACATACAAACTTCCTTTATAACCCTAGCGTCATCGAACCTTAAGTGTGTAGACCCTACGGGTTCGGGAGACATGTAGACATGACCGAGACGTTCTCCGGTCAATAACCAACAGCGGGATCTGGATACCCATGATGGCTCCCACATGTTCCACGATGATCTCATCGGATGAACCACGATGTCAAGGACTTAATCAATCCCGTATTCAATTCCCTTTGTCTATCGGTATGTTACTTGCCCGAGATTCGATCGTCGGTATCCAATACCTTGTTCAATCTCGTTACCGGCAAGTCACTTTACTCGTTCTGTAACACATCATCCCGTGATCAACTCCTTGGTCACATTGCGCATATGATGATGTCCTACCGAGTGGGCCCAGAGATACCTCTCTGTTTACACAGAGTGACAAATCCCAGTCTCGATCCGCATAAAACAATAGATACTTTCGGAGATACCTGTAGTGCACCTTTATAGTCACCCAGTTACGTTGTGACGTTTGATACACCCAAAGCACTCCTACGGTATCCAGGAGTTACACGCTCTCATGGTCGAAGGAAGAGATACTTGACATTGGCAAAGCTCTAGCAAATGAACTACACGATCTTTTGTGCTAGTCTTAGGATTGGGTCTTGTCCATCACATCATTCTCCTAATGATGTGATCCCATTATCAACGACATCCAATGTCCATAGCCAGGAAACCATGACTATCTGTTGATCACAACGAGCTAGTCAACTAGAGGCTCACTAGGGACATATTGTGGTCTATGTATTCACACGTGTATTACGATTTCCGGATAATACAGTTATAGCATGAATAAAAGACAATTATCATGAACAAGGAAATATAATAATAATACTTTTATTATTGCCTCTAGGGCATATTTCCAACAGATAGTTTATGTACAAACATCGCGGTAACTTTTGTCCAAAGGGGAAAAAGTTATTGAAAACCGTACCCGGTAATTTATGTGAAAATAGCACGGTAATATATGAACCACATATCTGACAATTTAGTACAAACACCGCGGTAAACTTAACTAGGGGGAAAAATTTATTGAAAAGATAGCCCCCAATAACTTCTATGTAAATAGTATGATAATATACAAGCTTCATACCTCATAACTTAAGTACAAACAACGTGGTAACGTTTTTTACTAGGGAGGGGTGGGGGGGGGGGTGTATTGAAAAATATCCTCGGGCAACTTCTATATTAGTAGTATGATAATATACGAACCTCACACGATAACTTAAGTACAATCACCACGGTAACATTTGACAAAGGGAAACGTTGTTTACGAACATACCTCGATAATTTCTATGTAAATAGTATGGTAATATATGACCCTCATTTCTGAAAACTGAAGTGCAAACACCGTGGTAATTTGCATCTGAAAAGGAGGGAAGGGGACTTCCGGGTTTGTGAACCGTGTGAACCGATATGAAACATGCAGGAAAAAAAGATGGAACTAGAATGCATAGTCCTAAAACCCAAACAAATGAGGCTGGTGTTTTGGATTTTCAATTACTGTTGGTTGTCCTTTTTTTGTTTAATCTCGTCTCAAGTATATACATCTAGCATGTAGATTGAAACTAATCAATAAAGGTGGCTAGCACAGCTAGATGTCATTACATTCAGTATATGTGATGGTGTGGGTTTGATCCCCCATTTGTTCCATTTTTTGTGCCTATTTTTAAACAGCTGACTGCCCAGAAAATCAGGTGGACCACGCAACCTCAGAGTTGGTTTGTTTGAGGGGAGGTGGGTCGAAGGCTGGCAGCCCAGAATCGAATCGCGTGGACCACGCAACCTCAGAGTTGGTTTGTTCGAGGGGAGGTGGGTCGAAGGCTGGCAGCCCAGAATCGGGAGGAGCCCGCGAGAGGAGGTAGGATCGAAGGGAGCGATTCGTTCGAAAGGAGGGGGTCGTGTGGTAGTTTTGCAATCTACCACACAGTTGACAAATATCACAGTCCATACATTATTCACCCGCAAAAAAACAATGCTTGTCCCAACCAAATTATGGAATGTCCATGGACTAACTAGATCGTGCAACAACAAAAATGAGCGGCGAAAGTGGACGAGATAACATTGTGACTTACCAAGTGCGCGGAACAATATACAACTCAAACGACGGCGAGCGAGGGACGATGAGGAATGAACTTACGATGATCTCGGCGATGACGCGCGGCTGGCGGAGCGGGCGGAGGCCAAAGGCGAGGCCGCGGGTGAGGGCGAGGACGAGGCAGATCTGCAGGATGAGGAGCGGCAGCGAGAAGTGCAACGGGTTGTCGCCCTGCCACACCCCCTCCGACGTCGCCTTCAGTTGCCGGTAGGTCTTCAACCGTCTCTCTCACACACATACACGTGAGTTGAGCTTGGACAAATATAGCCGGTGAGCTCTGGACTCTGGAGATAATTAGATAAGAGGTATAGTTAATCGTTGGGAGAAGATATGATAAGCCTCTTCACCCGGACTCGTCCTTTCTTATTCTCGAAAATATGCTTTCACCTCATTATATTAATATAGTTTTGCTAAAACTCATCTAGATGAGATATAATTTGGTCTCATTCACTTTTTATAGTCATTGGATGTGATGCTATAAGATGCGTGTATGCTGACGTGGTTGTATCTGTTCTTGTTTTCAAAGTGAATGAGAACCATTCGATACAACTGTTTAATCATCGCTGAGGCAAACAACACAATCATGTCCAAAAGAAAAACAAGAGAAAGAATGCCAACAACATCGGATCGATGAAAGCGAAGGTATCCTGCAACCGCTACGCCCTCCGGAGAATTCCACCACACTCTTATGCCGCCGAATTGCCGCATACTGAACAACACCTTGAAGAAGGATTGCGCGACGACGGCGCTGCTGCCCGGGCAGATCCTAGGATTTCTTCCGGCACATGGAGGGCAGTTGGGGGGAGGTACATCCGACACCCTTCAAGAAGGATGGCGGCGCCCACAGGCTTAACCGCGTTGGTGTCGGCAAGACCCAACATAAATTTCTCCCGACCCCTCACACCCACAACCCAGGACCAACCGTCGGCTCCACCATGCTTGCCACCCACTAACATGCGCTATCACAGTCTTCAGGACACCACCGACGTCTCAGTTCACCATGGCAAATGCTGCGAGGCCAGCCGGGCATAACCGAAGCAACCGTAGACAGGGTCCGACAGTACCGCAGCCGCATGGGATTGCACAACCTCCACCGGCTCAGGCGGTAGCAGATCGGACAAAGGAGGAGGACACCATGCCAACTGCCTAGCCAGGCCAAAATCGGGCCCGTGAAGCTCCCACCGCTGCGCTACAGCCGACGCAACACAACCTCGTCCTTCCTTATTTATAGTCGGGCCAGACCAATGGCTGTATGAGCATCTCTAGCAGACTCTGTATAATGCCCCGACCCGCAAAATAACAACCAACACACAGGTCCGCGCAAAAAAGCTGCCCGATAAGACCCCACAAACGCGCCGGACCCGTAAATATTTTTGCGGGGCGCGGCAAAATTCCCAACCCAACCCGCGAAAATGCAAGTTCTGCCCCTCGCCCTGTCGGTGTCCTATATATAGCAGGAGCGGTTGGCGGCAGCGGGGAGGGGGGGGGGCATTTCAGCCCCAGCTTTTCTTCACCCACCGCCACCGGGCCGCCGCCTACGATTCCAGCCATACCAACAGCCGGGATCGTGCCGGCGAGCTGCCACACTCCCGAGATTGTCCTCCACCACTTCCTCCTCCTCGGCCGGCCGGAAAGTTGCAGATCGGCGGCTGTTTGTCGTGGCCGCCTGATTTGGCGTTTCTGGCCATCGGCGGCTGCACCAAGCCATGGATTGGTCGGGGAGCACCCCGCACAGCCTCGACAAAGCCCCAACGCCGCAGGCAGGTACTGGTTTGTCCTCTAGCCGCTATCGTTAGTTTACCGGCAAGGACTCGGCCGTCTGTCATCTGGGCTCGGTGCTCGCGCAGCGGCTCGCTGATGCCGCTCATACAGTGCGACGACTGCACACAGACAGTGCTGCGGCTAACATCTAGCACGCCGCAACACCCCGGATGGGTATTCTTCAAATGCGAAAACGGCGGGGTATGTTCTTGTTTTCATTCGGCTTTGTCAACCTATTCGGTTCTATTTCAGTATCTTATTGAGATGGTCATGTGCGTAGGAAGGTGGATGCTCATTTTGGTATTGGGAAGAATAATACATCGATTTATTGATAGAAAAAACTTAATAGATGTTCGTGCACTCATTGGTAGAATTGAGGCCAATGATGCGGCTGCATGTGCAATTAGAGAAGAAACTAGAGGGGAAGCAACGCCTACTTCTTTAGAATCAAAGAAGAAGAATGAAGAATGCAAGATCAATAATCCACAGATCAACAATGAAGGCATTGAGAAGATGTTGGTCCAACTAGTGGGAGCAGTTATGGAAGTTGGATATCTTCTAACATGCCTAATTGTCGTTCTTGTTTTCTTTGGTCTTGCTATTCTAGAAAAGATTTGGTCAATTATTATGTATCCAATGCCCTTGAAGCAAATAAAGAAGTAAAGAAATGTGTTTTCATGCCCGAAATTAAAATGCAAATTACTGATTTACGGGCAGGTGCGGTCGACAGCCGAGTAGACCCTGCAAAGCGGACCCATATAAAGGATATTCAATATTTGAATATCCTTTTTTACGGGTCCGCTTTGAGGGGTCTGCTCGGTCGTGTTGGGGAACGCAGTAATTTTAAAAAAATTCCTACGATCACGCAAGATCTATCTAGGAGATGCATAGCAACGAGATGGGAGAATGTGTCCACATACCCTCGTAGAACGAAAGCGGAAGCGTTTAGTAACGCGGTTCATGTAGTCAAACGTCTTCACAATCCAACTGATCCAAGTACCGAACGTAGGACACCTCCGCGTTCAGCACACGTTAAGCTCGGAGACGTCCCTCGTGCTATTGATCCAGTTGAGGACGAGGGAGAGTTCCGTCAGCATGACGGCGTGTCAATGGTGTTGATGATGTTACCGACGCAGGGCTTCGCCTAAGCACTATGATGATATGACCGAGGTGTTAAACTGTGGAGGAGGGCACCGCACACGGCTAAGAGAACAACTGTTGTGCTTTGGGGTGCCCGCTGCCCCCGTATAAAAAGGAGGGAGGAGGAGGAGGCCGGCCAAGGAGGGGTGCGCCTATAGGGGGAGTCCAACTAGGATTCCCAATCCTAGTTGGAGTCCCCTTTCTATTCCAAGAAGGGAGAGAGGGAAAGAGGTGGAGGAGAAAGAGGAAAGGGGGGGCTGCGCCCCCTCCCCTAGTCCAATTCGCTTTGGGCTTAGGGGGGGGGAGCACCTCCACCTGGCCGCTGTCTCCTCTCTGCCACTAAGGCCCATTAAGGCCCATTAATCCCCGGGGGGTTCCGGTAACCTCCCAGTACTCCAAAAAATGCGTGAACCATTCCGAAACCTTTCCAGTGTCCGAATGTAACCATCCAATATATCAATATTTATGTCGACCATTTCGAGACTCTTCGTCATGTCCGTGATCTCATCCGGGACTCGGAAAAAACTTCGGTCATCAAAAACACATAACTCATAATACAAATCGTCATTGAACGTTAAGCGTGCGGACCCTACGGGTTCGAGAATTATGTAGACATGATTGAGACACATCTCCGATCAATAACCAATAGCGAAACCTAGATGCTCATATTGGCTCCTACATATTCTACGAAGATCTTTATCGGTCAAACCGCATAACAACATACGTTGTTCCCTTTGTCATCGGTATGTTACTTGCCCGAGATCCGATCGTCGGTATCATCATACCTAGTTCAATCTCGTTACGAGCAAGTCTCTTTACTCGTTCCGTAATACTTCATCCCGTAACTAACTCAGTAGTCACATTGCTTGCAAGTATTATAGTGATGAGCATTACCGAGAGGGCCCAGAGATACCTCTAAGATACACGGAGTGACAAATCCTATTCTTGATCTATGCCAACCCAACAAACACCTTCGGAGACACCTGTAGATCATCTTTATAATCACCCATTTATGTTGTGACGTTTCATAGCACACAAGGTGTTCCTCCGGTATTCAGGAGTTGCATAATCTCATAGTCCGAGGAACATGTATAAGTCATGAAGAAAGCAGTAGCAATGAAACTGTAATGATCATAATGCTAAGCTAATGAAGGGGTCTTGTCCATCACATCATTCTCTTAATGATGTGTTCCCGTTCATTAATGACAACACATGTCTATGGTTAGGAAACATAACCATCTTTGATAAATGAGTTAGTCAAGTAGAGGCATACTAGGGATACTATGTTTTGTCTATATATTCACACATGTACTAAGTTTCTGGTTAATAGAATTCTAGCATGAATAATAAACATTTATCATGTTATAAGGAAATATAAATAACAACTTTATTATTGCCTCTAGGGCATATTTCCTTCAGGCCGCCGCCCGCAAAGCTGTTTTCCCGCGAACTGTAAACGCATTTTGCGTGTCGACATTATATGAGGTCTGCTAGAGATGCTCTAATATGACCAATTTTCCCAAGCAAAGAAAAACAGATTAGGGGATTAAGTTTTAGGGGGCGCTAGGTACCGGCCGATCGGCCAGGAACCTGGATCGGTGGTCTCCCCCACCATCTGAAGTGTCGAATCAGGCTGATTATTCATTCCCCTGCCCCCACAACTCATACCCCTCCCCTACTCCCCCCACCAGAGTCGCAACAAAGTTGTTTGTCTCCCAGGAGCAACTCAGGATGACATCGGTCATAGCATCGGCTAGTGCTGGTCATAACATCGGGCATGACCAGCTACAACATTCTCTAACATTGTTCTCTGTCCGCAGGCGGTTGTAGCTCCATATCCCACTGCATCTGTAGCATCGGTGCTCGCCATCGATATCCCAGCTCTAATTGTAGGTGGTTGCAGCTATGTTGTCTGTGGTCGCAACATTGGTGGTCGCCGTTTCTAGCGTCACAGATCTTGCCCCAGGCGTTTGTAGAACTAGCCACAAGTACGCATTGCGGGGCGCAGGCGGTTGCAGCATCGATGGCATGCCATTCTAGCACCACCGCACGATGGTTCCAACACCATCATGTGCCATCGCTGGCTCACCACGAGTCATTGCATCATCGAAGACACGCCGTTCCAGCATAAGCGCATGCCAGTTCTAGCAGTGCCATATCCCGAATCCAACATCATCATATGCTGGTTCCAACATTGGTGCGCACTTGTCGCAACATTGTGCCTTGTTGGTTCCAACAACATGACACTACAAGAAATTTGTTCATCATTGACCCTCCATTTTGGTAACTGAATCGTCATTATTCATGTTTTATGACCTTGTTTTGACCAAATCCAAAATGTCAACAGTTGGCCGTCAAGAACGAACAAACATGACCTTACTGAAATTTTGGTCACAGTTCTTTATTGACTAAAAAATTGGTTTGGTCATTAGCCATTTCTCTGAGCCACGTAGGATCTGATGTGGTTGAGCTGACGTGGCTTTGCTAGTGACCAAATGGAATCATCATAAATTTCACAGCCCGGTCCACTAATCTAGCCTACATGGGCCTGGCCCAATACATACTTTATTATAAAAAATGTCATAATTTGTTTGGGCTAATGCATTATTTTGTCAGAAGCATGCATATATCAAGATAGGCCCATTAAAAAACAAGTACAACAAAATACAATATTGCAAATAAACTATATATTTCATTTCAATAACAGATCACATGCAATACAATACATCATCCATCGACTCCTCTATACACCAAGGTTCAAGGCCCAACAAGTGCACAGCAAAATGATTCTAAAAGTGCATAGAAAAATAGTTCTATATGTGCAAGTGCACAACAAAAGGATCCAACAAGTGCACAAGCGCACAACAACATAGTTCTACAAAGATTGGTTGAGAAGCACAAGTTTTAAGTTATCACACATAACATCAATGAGAAACGAAGCTTCTTGTGCCCTCCTTCTACCCTCCACTTCTTCTGAGTGACTCAGATCATCCTGGTAATAGGAATAATCAAACATAAGAAAGCATACAAAATATGAGCAAAAGAAAGACAAATGGTGGTTTTACATTCAACAGTGAGACTTAAAAATTCACATCAATGAACAGAAACACAAGACATTAAGACATACTCCCATAGAAATTTCAGGACTTGCAAGATTATTCGTGTGTTAGCTCTGAACACTCTGTGCAAAAAAAGCTCACATCAATAACTTCCAAGATCAAAATATGTGAATTGTGTATCTTTAACACAGTATAATAAACAGCACAGCCATGAGCAGTACAACACAACACAACTCATAAACAACCAAACCAAACTGATTGCAAACTACTCCCTCTGTCCCATAATATAAAAGCATTTTTACACTACACTAGTGCCAAAAACACTCTTATATTATGGGACGGAGGGAGTACATGCAAACAACACATGCACACAAAGTATACATGGCAGAAACACAACCTCATATGTAGAACTTAACAAAATTCATCAGTTTACATCTAAGGAGTACCAATCAGAACCATTTCTTGCAGGGATCTCAACCTTTATTATTGAACAAGAAATAGTTACAGAAATAAACTAATGAAATAATCTTCTCAGAAGAGTCCCAACAATTTGCATAAACTATTAACATGGTTGCAAAACTTCAGTAGTAAAGAGGGTACCATGTTTCTTTTGTCTTTACTTGACTGGAATTACAACATGAAGCACATGAACAAATCATACGAGATGTTTCTTAGATCAGTACAAACAATAACAAGAGCTATGACAGCGAACCCTTGAGCAACATATAATGAGCAGGGTATTCAAAGAAGGTCACGTCTTCCACACAAGGCTGATCAGAACAAGAAATATTCAAGTCTACTAATTTATTATTGAATCACATAGCATCATAGGAGAAAACAATGAGTCAAGTTTAAATAAGACATACATATATGCTAAGGAAAATTGAATCACAACCAAAAGCATTTTGACTTCCATTTATTTGCACACGCAAAATCATCAGGTGCTCACAGTTCAGATCAGGTAATGTAATTTTGTAGCTCCCCGCTGTTGCTGGCCTAACAAGACTCGTCCTCCAGCATAACAACATATTTGAAATCTCCATTATAGTAAATAAATGAGAGGACAGTGCATAAGTCACATCATATTATACAAGCAAGCTAAATCTAGGGTTTGTGGTCGGTGGTGTATATACATGCACATAGAGGAGGCTGGAGTTGTGGAAGTCAAACATACTTGCCACCGCGGTAGACTGAGGTGCCATGGGGTAGGTAGCGGAAGGCCGCCGCCATCCAGCACCCACTCACGCCCAAGCCTTCTTTCTTCTCATCCTCTTCCTCTGCCCAATATGGCACTCCCGCCATTGCCGTGTACAAGAAAAAAATGATGGTAAGGCTCAAAAAGTAGACCAAGGAAACTAATATGATAGACAATCAAATACTAATGCATAGATAAGCCTCTATGCAACGAGCCACATATAATAAAAAAAGGGCAGTCGACAATAACAGACTATAGGTTCATGCACATGTACCACAAAAAATCTCCTTATATTATTTATCTCAAGAATTCCATGTAGATGTTAGACATGCTTGAAAAGAAACCTAGCTTCAAGAGAAAAATAAATCTACAATCTTAGGATAATCAGGACAATCTTGGTATAACAAGAATCTGGCAACAAGCAACAAATCAGGCGACATATACATAAAATAATTAACTATTGTAATTTCAGCTAATAACCAGTCCTAAAAATTCTACTTAAGCAGATGCTGCTAACAATGGAGAAATTGTGAATAATCTGTAGCAAGTAATTTTACCCATAGAGGCAAAAGGGAGGGACAAGGACGGTGTAGAGCTTGTCGTGGACCTGGAAGGCCTTCTAGAAGTCAACGGTGATGGTTTGGAGCTACACGCCGAGCCTGTAGGGCAAGTGGAGCAAGCGTGAAGGTGGGGAAATCGAGATCTGAGGCAGGGAGGCGCGGTATTGAGGTCCTTGGACGGGGTGGACTTGCCGACATGGCCAGAATCTTGGGTGGATTCTTCATTTGGTGAACAGGGAGGCTATGTTCACAATCACTAGTAATTGAATTTGTGTCATGTTGGGGATTCAGAATGTACACAACATATTTATGTCAGATTGTTCATTATTCAGAGAAGTTAAACTAGGTGCAGGTCACCCAAAACTGAATTTCTTGCAATACAGACCATACAAACAGGAAGGAGATGGTTGCATAGATACAAATCCATGAGGTGGCAGCCAAATTGACCAATCTAGACCTCATCTTCTCTCTCTGTTTGGCACTAACTAACTAAATAAAAAAACTGGACTTGTTCATACAAATCGCTCTTGAATTCCTTGAGGCAACCAGGATTTGCATCAATATTGCTTAACTTAGCATCATTAGTGAGCAGAGGTAGAGGGGGAGGGATATGCTACCTGCCGCAGTGGGTCGTCGTGGCCGTGCTTGAGCTCGGCAGGATCTCTTGGTCGCCCTAGCAGCAGACCCCTCCTGCCCCTCCTCCTTGAGCAGAGCATGGCTGGCGGCTAGGTGCGCCCCTCCTCCTCCTCCTCGAGCAGGGCAAGGCCGGCGCCCTCCTGCCGCCGTCGTCGTCGTCGTCTCCACGTCATGGTGACCTGTAGCAAAGGGGCGGATAGGAGGAGAAGGTGAGATTAGGAGGAGAGGGTGGATCCGGGCAAGGAAGGATGGGAAGGGCCTACCTGGGCAATGCCGGTGACGGATCTCGCGAGCTTCAGCCTCGCCATCGCCGGTTCTGGCGGGTTCCGATGAAGGAACCCTAGCCGCGGGCAAGGTTGCGGGCCTTGAGGCGCGGATCTGAACGGAGGGGGGGGGGGATCTTGGGGAGCTTAGGGTCGTGCTGCGCGTGGCCTGAGCTCGCTGGAACCGGCCGGCATGGTTGATGGCGGCGGCGAGGAGATCGTAGGTTGGGAAGGAGATGTTCGCACGAGAGAGAGGGAGAGATTGGTGCGGTGGGCTTCTCCTTTTTTTCTCCTTTTCTTTAGATTGGATGGATGGATGGATGGATCATGGATGGATGGGTGGACGGTGGGAGTGCTCGGAATGAATGGCAGGATGTTTGCCATGTCATCAATCCATGGCACAAATGATTCCACCAATGAGAATTAAGCATATGCAAATTGTGTGTTTTTCCTTTCGTTTCTCTTATACTCGAATGGAGGGAGTATATTTTTACCCTCCAATTCCGGGTAAAGACTCAACATATTACCCTCTTATAGTTTGTTCAAATCACCCAATATTTTTCAAATGGCCTCTTATTTCGGGTAAACAATGTTACCGAATCGAGTTTTTATTTTCATTGCACGATTTTTTATCTAATTCCAAAGTGCCAAAGATGGGCTTTTTTAAGAACCTACCAAATATTTGTTGAAAAATTGTACCAAAACAATTTAAAAAATATTAGACCACATTTTATGTACAGATAACCAAATGGTTGCATGTGAAAAGCTTTTGATACACCTCTTATCAAAAAGACATATTATCGCCGATTCAGGAGGAACTAGGTCAAATTTGAAGTACATCTGCTTTATAGTTTGATCTTTTTCTCCCAAAAATCATTTCTAGACAGGAAAGTAGTTACTCATTTTTTTGTCGTCCCTCCTCATTTTTTCCTCATTTTTTTGTTCATTATTATTTCGCATCCCACTTGTCTCCTGTGCCCACGTGATAGCCCTACATGTCAGCTTGGCGGGTCCTGCGTGTCACTTGGAGGAGGTTGATTCGTGGATTCCATATTCCTAATACATCAAAGATAAAATTAACACATGGACATGACATATAGACGTGGATATGCACAGGAACACGCCACGTAGGAGAAATTGGTGAGGTGTTCGATCAGTCGTTTTGAAGCATTGTGAATTAGTAGTCATGACCATTTAAATTGCTCGTAATCCGCTTGGCGGGTACCATATGTCAGGTCTGAGGCAATGTTGAGGTGGCTTGACACATGGACACGCCACATCGGCAAAACTGGTGACGTGTCCGACCAGTCATTTTGAAGCATTGTGAATCAGTAGTCATGGCCATTTAAATCGGTCAAGATAGACTAAAATGAAAGGTGTAGATCAGTGCTGTCTATGTTATGACCATTTTAGATAAGAAAATTGTGACCTTCTTGACTAAAATGGTCATGATGATTTAGAGTTTGGACCCTCCCAAACGGCTTACGACCATCTGTCGCACAATGGTCATAGATTTATGACCAATTCACCCACGGTCACTACGAGAAGGTCACCATTAAGCATATTTCTTGTAGTGTGATTATGTAGTTTGACAGTTTGAGTCAAGCATGTGTTGGCGGAAGGGACTAGTGACCGCTCCTAGCTATTTAACGGAAGGTTGTTGTTTTTTGGGGGCGGACATTTGAGGGATATGGCTGCATGGTTGGCTCCCTTATCTATGTTCGCGGACACGTCTGGATGCATCTGCGGGTGGATAGTGAGTCTTATTTAGGGAACGATGTTCTAGATGCCCTGATATGCTTTCCATTGTGTTGAGCCGAAAAGGTAAGGTCAAACAAGCTTCTTTATATTAGAGTCAATCTAATGACAATGTTTATATATATAAGTATAATTAAAGGTAGTTTGTGTAAAACTACGGGGTCTTTGCCAGCGGGAGGGCTCTGTTTTTAGGTGTCTCTTTGAGTTTAAGTAGGGTTTGTGTCCTGGCCAGGAAGCGAGGCAACAGTGACTTCCTGAAGATGGAATAAGGTTCTCCCCGCCTAGCTCCTGTCCTGGTGGTGCTTCTAGCATCGCCGGAGAGCGTGTGGAGGTTTGCCTTTAACAAATCTCATGGTATTTGGTTGGCGTTTGTCTTTGATGTCCACTTGGATCTGGTTTTTGTTTGTCCACATTCATTTGTCTATAGGTCAGATCCTTCCGATTTACACTTCTCTTCAAAAACGGCGGTTACTGTTCTGGTGTGTCGACGATGGAGGGGCGATGACGGCGGAGTGCCTTCAGCTCGCTCTAGTGCTTGTAATCATCGCTAGGTGGTCTAAGGACGTGGATGTAATTTTTACTTCTGATGTTATTTGTACTACCTTGATGGCTGATGAATAGATCGAAAGTTTTCTTGAAAAAAGGCAGTGGGGGTAAAATGACCCCACAACTTTTACAAAAAATAGCCACTGCTATAAGTGATCCAGGTAATATCAATGAAAAAAATTCAGAACTCGGCCTATTGTCTCTATTAACATGATACTTCTGTTTTTGTGTGATCCGGTAACGGAACAAAAAGTATCCCACCCTATTTCCCCAAAGATGTGACAGGTTATCGAACCTGTGAGAGGAAGGTTCCCTTGAAGCGATGGTCTCTAGCAAGCTTCTGTCAAAAAAATAATTCCATCTTTTGACCGGATCAATCAAGCTAATTGTGATGAAACACCTAAAACAGAAAGAGGTATGGGTATGAGGTCTCAATGCCTACAACCATGTACTTGTGTTGCGACCAAATATGATCTTAATTTGTGAGCTGGAAGTTACTCATCGAGATGTGCTTGTTTTGAACCGAAGTGGGGATGTGTCCAAATAACATCTTGACCGACACGCGTCCTGCATCAAGAATAGATGGTCCAACCTAAGGCCCTATTCATCGTGTGGGGTTGACTTGATAATTAAGATTATTATAATCAAATAAGAGCTTTGGGCATTTAATGACTACACCTTATGAATCCTCAAGGATCGGGTGCTTGTTACTGTACTAAACCCTTCTGTCACTGTTGTTAAGAATAACACTTCACGTTCTCCCTGCCTTTAGCCTCTTTGTGGCTCAATCTCCATGATCTTGGGTACCTGTAGGGATGAAGATCGTGGACAAGACAAGAGACATCTACGAAACAATTTTATTTCACACATACCGGGAGTTAATTCAAAGCACTTCCATTGATCCCACAACAAATAGAGAGGGTTGCAAGGCCTATGCCTCAGCCCATACCTTACCGAACTACTCACACATGGAGATCAGATCACATGAAGAACACATCTTGAAGATCGATTGATACTATGTCTTACAATGGATGCCTTATGCGATGCACAATTACAAGTATGAACTACAGGGAGATGAACTACGGTGGTGATGGTGGCTATGAAGATGGAAATGGCGGCAACTAGGGTTGATGACACTAGTAGAAAAAGGACCTAATATGAGACACATAGTCCCGATTTGATTTTGAGCCGGCACTAATGTGTCCATTAGTACCGGTTCCAACGGCTAGCCAGCCGTTCTCATTAGTACCGGTTCGTGGCGAACCTTTAGCACCGGTTCGTGCCACGAACCGGTACTAAAGAGAGTGGTGGTAGGGTGTTGTCAGTCTGGGGCCCCTCCAGCACTTTTAGTACCGGTTCGTGGCACGAACCGGTACTAAAGGTCGACGTACATAAACCCTTTTTCCACCCGAGCCAATCTGTTCTTCCCCTTTCCCCTCACTTCCTCTGTTCTTCCCCTCTCTTCCTCGAGCTCCTCACAAATTTTGCCCAAAATTTGTCAAGATTTGAAGGCCCCCATCCATTCAAATGATCACAAAGGTTAGAAACTTTGTCCTTTCAACTCTCATTGCTAGATTAGCTCTTGCAATGCTTTGTATAATGATTAATTTGGGAGGAATTATATTTGCTAGTATTTGATTTGTATGCAATTTGAGGTCAAAATAACACTTAGTTTGCATATGTAGGTGTGGTTTACTTAGTGCCTTCTAAATCTCCATCGTAACCACCGTCGATCGCTCGCACGGTCCCGTCGCCGGCACCACCTTGTGGTGAGGCTCTTGTTCATGAATGTTTTACATTACCAAATTGATGTTTGTGTGATTTGGATATATAGTTACTCGTATAATTATCTTACTTGTACGTTGTTTGTTATACATAGTGCCATGGTTTTTATATCCGTCCCCGTCAGCCCTCGTCCTTGTTATGATTCGGATGTGGTATATTCTCTTTTAAAACTAGTTGTTGCATTTCGTGTTTATGACAAATTATGCCCATCAAGTTGACATAGATATTTTTATCTAGAAGGTATGTGAACCGGAAATTCCAACCGACCCTATTGTCGAGAGGTTAAATTTAGTTGAAAGAGAAAACCAGTATTTGAAAGAAAAATTGAAAAGAATTGAGGGGGAGAAGATGGAATTGGAGTTGCATGTTGCCGATGTCGTTGATGATCACAAGATCAAGATGGAGAAAATGAGGTTGAAGATTAGAAAGATTAGAAAATATGCCATTGATAGTGTGGCTTGGTATCATTATGCTGTTGGATCAATTGTTGCCTTAGTTGCGATCTTCATCACATTTATTGTTGCATTTAAATTCTTTAGCTAGAGAGTTATTTGTATGTTGCATTTAATTAAGTGTTGTATATGAACTTTATGTATGAACTTGTATTAATTTGGTCTATTCGGTGTTGTGTAATGAAGATGAGCCGACAATGGATGTATGATGACAGATGCTCTCCCGAGTTCATTAATGTCGTGCATACTTTTCTGCTTGCCGCTGAGGCAAACAAGCGGGCGGATGGTTTTATGCCTTGTCCATGTGCTGGCTGTAAGAATGGTCATAGTTACTCTACGTCAAGAACCATTCACGTCCACCTATTTGAGTCTGGTTTCATGCCCCACTATAATGTTTGGACCAAGCACGGAGAAATAGGGGTTATGATGGAAGACAATGAAGAAGAAGAGGACGACGACGGCTATCGTGGCTATGGGTTCCCTGAATACGATGATACAACAATGGGGGAAGAAGCTGAGCCGGCAATGCAAGAAGAAGCTGAAGAAGAGGCATCAGATGAGCCCGCTGATGATTTAGGTCGGGCCATTGCTGATGCAAAGTGAAACCGCGCAAGTGATCTGGAGAGAACGAAGTTGCAGCACATGTTAGAGGATCACAAGAAATTGTTGTACCCGAATTGCGAAGCTGACAAAAAAAGTTGGGCACCACACTTGAATTGCTGCAATGGAAGGCAGAGAATGGTGTATTTGACAAGGGATTTGGAAAGTTGCTGGTAATGATAAAGAATATACTTCCAAAGGACAACGAATTGCCCGAGAGTACGTATGAAGCAAAGAAGGTTGTCTGCCCTCTAGGGTTAGAGGTGCAAAAGATACATGCATGCCCTAATAACTGCATCCTCTACCGCGGTGAGTACGAGGATTTGAACGCATGCCCGGTATGCGGTGCATTGCGTTATAAGATCAGTCGCGATGACCCTGGTGATGTCGAGGGTGAGTGCCCCTGGAAGAAGATTCCTGCCAAGGTGATGTGGTATGCTCCTATAATACCACGGTTGAAACGTTTGTTCCAAAACAAAGAGCATGCGAAGGCGATGCGGTGGCACGCAGAAGACCGTAAGAAAGAAGGAAAGTTGAGAGTACCCGCTGACGGTTCGCAGTGGAGAAAAATCGAGAGAAAGTATAGGGAGGAGTTTGCAGGTGACCCAAGGAACGTATGGTTTGGTCTAAGCGCAGATGGCATTAATCCTTTTGGGGAGCAGAGCAGCAACCATAGCACGTGGCCTGTGACTCTATGTTTGTATAACCTTCCTCCTTGGTTGTGCATGAAGCGGAAGTTCATTATGATGCCAGTGCTCATCGAAGGCCCTAAGCAACCCGGCAACGACATTGATGTGTACCTAAGGCCATTAGTTGAAGAACTCTTACAACTGTGGAATGGAACAGGTGTACGTGCGTGGGATGAGCACATGGGGGAAGAATTTGACCTAAAGGCGTTGCTGTTCGTGACCATCAATGATTGGCCTGCTCTCAGTAACCTTTCAGGACAGACAAACAAGGGATACCGCAGATGCACGCACTGTTTGGATGATACCGACAGTATATATTTGAATAGTTGTAAGAAGATTCTGTACCTGCAACATCGTCGATTTCTTCCGAGCAGGCATCCCGTAAGAAAGAAAGGCAAGCATTTCAAAGGTGAGGCGGATCACCGGACGAAGCCTCGCCACCGTACTGGTGCTGATGTACATGATATGGTCAAGGATTTGAAGGTAATCTTTGGAAAGGGTCCTGGCGGACAACCTGTTCCGAAGGACGCTGATGGACGCGCACCCATGTGGAAGAAGAAATCTATATTTTGGGACCTGCCATATTGGAAAGACCTAGAGGTCCGCTCCGCAATCGACGTGATGCACGTGACGAAGAATCTTTGCGTGACCCTGCTTGGCCTTTTGGGCGTGTATGGAAAGATAAAAGATACACCAGAGGCATGGGAGGACCAGCAATGTATGCACGGAAAAGACGGCATACATTAGGGTCAGGCCAGCTACGCTCTTACCAAAGAAGAGAAGGAAATCTTCTTCGAATGCCTGCTCAGCATGAAGGTACTGTTTGGCTTCTCGTCGAATATAAAGGGAATAATAAATATGGCAGAGAAAAATTTCCAGAACCTAAAGTCTCATGACTGCCACATGATTATGACGCAACTCCTTCCGGTTGCATTGAGGGGGCTTCTACCAGAAAATGTTCGATTAGCCATTGTGAAGCTATGTGCATTCCTCAATGCAATCTCTCAGAAGGTAATCGACCGAAAAATCATACCAAGGTTACAGAATGATTTGGTGCAATGTCTTGTCAGTTTCGAGTTGGTGTTCCCACCATCCTTCTTTAACATCATGACGCACGTCCTAGTTCACCTTTGAGAAGAGATTAACGTTTTGGGTCGTGTATTTCTACACAATATGTTCCCATTTAAAAGGTTCATGGGATTCTTGAAGAAATATGTTCATAACCGTGCTAGGACAGAAGGAAGCATCTCGAAGGGCCATGAAAATGAGGAGGTCATTGAGTTTTGTATTGACTTTATTCCTGACCTTAAGCCGATTGGTGTTCCTGAATCGCGGCATAAGGGCAGACTGGAAGGAAAAGGCACGCTAGGAGGGCATCAAATAATATGTATGGACGGACATTCTCTCACTGAAGCACACTACACAGTTCTACATAATTCCGCCTTGGTGGCTCCAAATATGGAGGAACACAAGAATTTTCTACAGTCCAAACACCCGGAGAAGTCTGACGACTGGATTACACGCGAACAAACAAGGACTTTTGCCGGTTGGTTGCAGAAACGTGCCCTGAATGATGGCGATATTCAAAATGACCTGTACTCGCTGTCCCAGTTACCATCTTCGAATATAATGACTTTCAAAGGGTACCAGATAAATGGGAATACATTTTACACGATCGCCCAAGATAAGAAGAGCACCAACCAAAACAGTGGTGTCCACTTTGATGCAACAACCAACACGGGAAAGGAAACATATTATGGTTACATAGAGGACATATGGGAACTTAACTATGGATCAGGTGATTTGAAGGTCCCTTTGTTTCGGTGCAAATGGGTCAATATGACACGAGGCGGGGTAACGGAAGACCCGCAGTATGGAATGACAACAGTGGATCTCAAAAATTTTGCGTATGCAGACGAACCATTCATCCTAGCCAATGATGTGGCGCAGGTTTTTTATGTGAAAGACATGTCTACCAGGCCGAGAAAAAGAAAAGATAAGGAAGCGAATGGATCATACGACGAGCCAAAGCGCCACATAGTTCTTTCAGAAAAAAGAAACATCGTGGGAGTGGATGACAAGACAGACATGTCAGAAGATTATGAAAAGTTTGATGAAATTGCTCCATTCACAGTGAATATTGACCCGAGCATCCAGTTAAATGATGAAGATTTTCCATGGCTACGGTGCAAAGGGACACACATGAAGAAAAAGTTTCACACCCAAAGATCTGGGATGTGATCGGCTTCACTATCATCACTTTCTTCTGTGTTTCACACCTAGGAGGGAATGTCTGTAATAGTTAGGGTAGTTAATTATGTGTTTTGGCATTTGAAACCCGAAGAAATTTTATGTGCAAACAAATTCTTTTCATGCATTTACTGATTTTTTTTCCAGCTAAATGACCCTAAAATTGAAAAGCATTTGAAATGAACTCAGAAAAGGTTGAAAGTTGGCATGGTATCATAATTTCATACAAATAGCATGTGCAAAAAAGTAGAGAGGGTTACGGCGAAAACTGGATACACTTCGTGTACAAAATGAACAATCTCTTTCGAAGTATCAGGGTTTCCGACGAAAACTGAACTGTTACCAAGGCATTTCATTTTTTAAATAACCTAAGCATTACCAAATTGAATATAATGATAAAACACACTAATATTAAAAATAAGAAAAAAGAATCACTGAAAAAACTTTTTTCAAAGTTAAGTTATTCACAAACTAGTGATTCACACAAATTTAAAAAAATTCAAAATTTAAACTATTCAAATTTGAAAACTACCGGCACTAATAGGAAGTTTGTAATTTTTTGTACCTAAAGCAAAAATATTCACAAAGAAACTCTAAATAAAGAAAAAAACAACTCAAAAATAAATAAAACAAAAATAAATAAAGCGAAAAAAATTAAGAAAATAAAAAAGCCCGCCTACTAGGCCAAAGCGGCCTGCATACGACTAGGAACACAACCTTTAGTTCGGCCAGGATGCAGGCCCGCAAAGGCCGAGTAGGCCCACAGGGCACAAGAGGAGAGGTAGTCCCAGTAGGCCTGCTTAGGAGAGGAGCTCGAGAGAGCTACCGCACTGGGGCTTATAAACCAGTGCGGTAGCCCCTCGGGTAGCGAGGTGAGACTAAACTTGCGCACCGCCTGGAGCCAGCGCACCCCCTATAGTACCGGGTCGTGGCTCCAACCGGTACTAAAGACCTCCCCTTTAGTACCGGTTGTAGCCACCACCCGGTACTAAAGGGGGGGCGCTTCCCGCCGCTTGGCCTGGCCAAAACAGACCTTTAGTACCGGTTGGTGGCTCCAACCGGTCCTAAAGGTCCATCATATATATACAACACTTAAAAAAATTCAGTTTCCCTCTGTTTCTTCCCTCTGTTTCCTCCCTCCGTCGCGTCGCCCTGCCCCGATCGACGCCGTCCCCGTCGATGTCGCTGCCCCCGCCCCTCGTCGCCGAGCCTAGCCGTCGCCTCCCCTCGTCACCGCCCCCGTCGACGTCGCTGCCCCGGCCGTCCCCGTCCCCGTCATCCCCGTCGTCCCCGTCGCCGCGCCGCGCCCCGCCCTGTCGTCG
>NC_041389.1:683928989-683938960 GCF_002162155.2 Triticum dicoccoides | reverse complement strand
GTCGCCCCGGCCGCCCCGCCCCGTCGTCGTTGCCGCCCCGTCCCGTCGCCCCGTCGTCGCCGCGCCGTCGTCGCCTCGCCGGTGAGCTCACCTCGGCCGCCATGTCCACACACACACACTACACACACACACACACACTACACACACACACACACTACACACACACACACATTATTAGTTTGTTTGTTATAAATTTTTCTGTTTTTTAGTTATAGAAATGTTAGAATTTATTCTGTTTTTTAGTTATATAAATATTAGAAATGTTAGTTATATAGAAATGTTATAGATGTTTTCTGTTTTTTTGTTATAGAGATATTTATAGAAATGTTAGCAATTTTCTATTTTTTAGTTATAAAAATATTATAATTGTTATAGAAATGTTAGTTATATAATCAGTTTTAGTTAGATGAATTAGATTAATGTCAAATTGTTAGAATTTGCATATATATAGAATTTTAGTTATCACAATCCAATCATTTAAAAAATGTTACTTTTTGCGGGCATATAGTATTTGTTCTTGACGATATGCCCGGCCCGCATCCTCGCCGTCGACCCGTTCGCGACGACGTCATGCTTCAAAGGACCCATGTTTGGGACTGGGCTCCACCGGGCTGGCACTGGGAGGTGCTACCTGGAGGGGCGCGCCGCTTGGTGAGGAACCCGACCTCGGGTCCTGTCGTCGACCCTGATCTTCTTTGGTGGCGTTCGCATGGGCCACATTCGGTGCAGAGGCAGCCGACCCCGCCGGAGGTGGTGCGTCGCCGTGTCATGGAGGAAGATGAGCACGTCCATCGCTACATTACTTCTATGGACGACGTCAGGTTCTCCACTACTTGGCGCGTTCTTTGGGCAGATGACCGGAGATATGATCCTGTGATGGTCCCTTCTCTTTGGGTGTGCACTGCCCGCGCCCCAGGAACCGCGAGTGGTGCCCTAGATTGTTCTGTAGTACTCGATCTTTATTAGGTACCTAGCCAGTGATGTATTCGATATATAATATTTGAGACGATGTATTCGAGATTATATATATTAAGACAATGATGTATTCGAGATTATATATTCGAGACGATGTATTCGAGATTCAGTTTTCCTTATTGATTAATTGCATCCATGCATTGTAATTTGAATACTAAATTGTTTTATATTTCTTCTGTATTAATTAGTAAAGTAAAAGCTATGGCGGACAATACCGGCAGAGAGAGAAGAGGCATTGTTCGACATCATACGCAGCCCTCACAGGCTAGATGATCTGAATGAAGATGACAGCTCCCAATATCTGAACAATACCGGAGAGGGTGATGAAAAGATATTCGATCTTGATGACCGAGCTGATGAAGTCATGAACTATGATTATGATGACACAAACAATGTTTGTGATGACACAGACAATGCTGATCTTCAAATAACAAATACTACCGGCGAGGTATATTTATATAAGCATGCATCCTGGTGATCATCACATGTTTTTTTATTGAAGATATATTAACGAATCGATCTTTCTTCTTTCAGCCATCCGGATCAAGCAAATCTGCTTCTTCAGACAGCAAGACAAAGCGAGGCCCGGGCAGATTGTTGAAGGATGGTGTAAAGTACCACATCAAATCCTCCAAACTTAGTGGCGAACCCCTCACGCCTAAGAACGTTGCGGACAAGTGGACTCGTCAGTGCGGAGTTCTTGTGAAGGACAAACTCCCGATCTCCATTCAAGAATGGAAAGAGCCAAAGACTAAACGTCCAGGTGTTACTTGGGTTAACGACAGAGCCAAAAAAGACCTGGTGAAATCTCTGATGGAACATTTCACCCTACCAGATCATTTCACTAAAGCAGATGTGGAGAAACTCAAGGCCACTGCTCTTAAGAAGATGGCAATTGCATTCAACACCCACAAGAAAACTGTATGGGCCAACTACCTCGCTAATGAAAGGAAGACTCCAGATTTCAAGGGAACACTGGAGAAGCAAAGAGAACACTGGGACGATTTCGTGACCTTCAAGGATTCAGAATTATCTAAGGAATGGTCGATGAAAAACAAGGCAAATGCCGAAAGAAAGACGCAGTTCCATAGGCTGGGTCCAGGTGGCTACGCAGTGGGAATGCCTAAGTGGGATAAGTCTGAGCAAGAGATGGAGGGTGCAGGGGTCACTCCGATTACTAGGAGCTGGCCCCCTAGGTGCAGAACTTGGTTCTATGCGCATGGGGGGCATTGGACCCGAAGACAGGCCTGGTTTCGAAGAAGGCAAGTCTAAAAGGAGCCGAACAAAAGATACTTGACGCAATAGCAGAAGCTCGAGCGGGGGTGTTCACGCCCAACAGAGAGAACAACGAGCTTACACGCGCCCTGGAAAATCCTGAACACCCGGGAAGAACACGAGGCATGGGCGTTATTCCCTGGTATGAGGGCTTTTCGGACTGGAATGACGACTACAGGTCCCATGCAAGAAACAAGATGGAGGAGGAGAAGAAGAGGAAGCTGGAGGAGGAGCAGAGGAAGCAGGACGCAAAACGCCTTCAAGGCCTAGAAGCAAGGCACGCGGACCTGGCACTCAAATTCCAGCAGCAGCAGCAGCAGATCGACTCACTTAGCCAGGAAAGGGGGTCTCAGCAGCGGTAGCAGGAAGCGGACGATCGTCCAGCATTGGATAGCACCGTCCCATCCATGCCGAGAAGCAGCATTGGTTCTGCCCCGGGCGACACACTGCTGGATACATACCCTGTGGATGACATCATAAAGAACACTAACTGTGAGCTACACTCCAAAATGAAGAACATATCCATGAAGGTGGCGGACGGCGTTGCTTTTCCAGTTACCCATGAAGCAACCTACCATTGCATCCTGATTCCAGAGAGCTATGCTCGTGTCATGGTTGATGAAGTGGTGCACCCATATTCGGGGCTAACGCTTGACATTCCTAGAGGTGAAGACGAGCGCACACTGGGAGAGGCCATACATCGTATCATCCTATGGAGAAAGGATTGCATCATCTTTGGAAGTCCACCGACACCGCGTCATCTGCCGACTCCTCCTCGAAGTCCGCCACCGAGTCAGCAGACTCCCGCTCCTCCAAGTCCACGAACGCGTGAGACGACTCCTCCTCGAAGTCCGCCACTTCCTCCAAGTCCCCGAACGCGTGAGCTGCTCCTCCGGTTTCAAGTCCGGCACAGCGTCATGCCACTTCTCCGGTTTCAAGTCCGGCACTGTGTCAGGCCACACCTCCTGCTTCAAGTCCGGCACATCATCAGGCCACTTCTCCTGGTCCAACTCCACGTCAGCCGTCTTCGCCGTCTCAGCAATTGCAGAAGAGACATGCCGCAGCTTTGGTGCATAGCGGTACGAGTCGAGGTAGTTCAGGAAGTACAGGCGGAGACAAGCGATATAAATATGGTCCAAGCCTCGCTCCTCTTCCTCAGAGGCCTTACGACATGACTAAGGAGCAAAACGCAGCCATAGTGCAAGCCCAACTGGACGCCCATTTTGGACCGAAACTAGCACCGCCGCCAAAGGAGAAAGTGCCTGAGAAAGTAATTGACCACTTCATTCATATGGCTAGAGAACCAGCTTCCAAGCCTGTTGACTCGGACTATGAGCGCCAAATCAGGAAACTACATCGAGAACGGCTAAAGAAGGAAGCAAGCTCGAGCTCGAGCCAACAAGCAGCTGGCAAAAAATGCGGGAAAACCGTTCCCCAGTTGGGAGAACAGGCGGCGCAAGCGATCCCCCCGCTTGTTGTGCCAACAACACATGAGAGGAGTAGTACAAGTGCCAAATATTATTGTGGGCAAACCGTTAGCGTTCCCCAGCATGGCGATGTGGTAATAACTGAGGATCATATAATGCAGGCTCAAATGCTCAATATCTCTGTTGGACAACTCCTCGAAATCGAGCCCATGCCTACGCTTAGAGAATAGGAAATAGCATGGAAATATGTCCGGGGCCAACCTTTGGTCCATCCAGACAAGGTCAAGAACCTCCCAACGAGAATGTATCAATTGCATCAATGGTACATGAACATTACCAAGAATTCCAATCCAGAGTCCCTCATGGTGAATGTCAAGCATGAGCATTATTACCATGAGAAAGCTCTGGCCATTGACTATCCAGAACTATTTCAGTTATACAATCAAGACGCACTCGACAAGTCTATCGTCAGTTGCTATTGTCTGTAAGTGATTTCTTTCTGTAATTTAAGTCTCAAGCTAGTTATGTAGTGATAATTTTGATCAATCATTACATGTAATTATCCTCACTATGTTCTTTTCCTGTGGTATTATATGTAGGATGAAGATGTATGAAATGAAAAAAGCTGGACGCTATGGCGATGGGTTCATGGACCCAAATACCATTAATGAGGACATATGGCAGATTGAATGTTGTCGAGATGATGTAGAGCTACAGTTCTTGAAGCGCCTCAATAGCAATGAAGATATACTACTTCCTTATAACTTCCCGTGAGTCACACTGTCTTGTACTACAAATTCTGTTTTTGCTTACTAGCTAGCTAGATGTTAATAATTAAGTGTATACAGTTTACGGTAGTTGATTAATTTTATGCACATGCCCGCTTAATTAAGACATGCAAACGTGTGCGCATGCAGTTGGCACTGGGTCTTGATAGACATTAAAGTTGACGAAGGAAAAGTTGAATTATTGGATGTCCTGGTTCTAAGTCTGATAGTAGAATGGGGGGTAAGTATGGAAAGGCAAGGTCCTAGCTATGGAGTAGTTGTACACACGGGTGTTTAGCGAGTTCAGGCCCTTCTCGGAGGAAGTAACAGCCCTACGTCTCGGAGCCCAGAGGCGGTCGACTGATCTCTGTGTATATGAGTTACAGGGGTGCGAACCCTTCTACCAGTGGAGGGGGGTGGCTTATATAGAGGACGCCAGGACCCCTGCCAGCCCACGTAGAGGAGGGTTAAAGTACATTAAGGCCGGGCGTTACTGGTAATGCCCTACATAAAGTGTCATCATGACCATTAAGACTACTTAATTACAGACCGTTTGGATACAACATAGATCCTGAACTTCTAATGGTCGAGTGTGTCTTCATGGTCGAGTGTCTTCTAGCCGGTCGAGTGGAGTCTCATTCAGTAGAGTGGAGCTTCTCTTGGTCGACTGGAAGGTAGCTTCGCATGATGATGTCCTTGGGCACGGTATCCTGGATAGGTCCATGACCCTACCCTAGGTACATAACCTCATCATTAGTCCCCGAATGGATCGAGGTTCGAGTGAGGAAGGGGTTGACGATTTTCTCTGACTTATTTACTGCACTTTGATTATGTCGTATCTTGGATCGACGATTCTTCTTTTGGCGTTGGCGTCGACTTTTACTTCAGTCGCCTTGATCCATTCTTATCTTTTGTCGAGTGAACTTTTGAACTCCGGTGAACTCCCGAGCGACGGATCGCGGGAAGGATATCGTCTGACAGATTGATTTGCCGTTAGCGGATTTTGCAGGATCTGAAATTTGGGAAGCGCGCGAAGCGGGGCGATCCGCGGCAATCGGGCAGGATAAGGTATGGACGCCTCGATTTCCGTGCCGCCTTTTTCGCCACGTATCGTACGTGTGCGACTGTTTCGGGATGTGATAGATCTGCTCGGACCCACTCGTCAGCCACTCGGAAGCGCCCTTATATAAAGCGCCGAGGAAGAGTTTTTGAACAGTGCCTCCCCATTCTCCTCTCTTCCCTCTCTGCCTCCGCCCACGTCGCCTGCTCCTACCTCCGCCTTATCCACCTGTCGAGCGCTTCGCCGGTGATAATGGTGAAGGAGAAGACAACGGCTCAAGAGCGCGCGAAGAAGGCGACGACGACGGGGCAAGCAAAGGGGAGATCGTCCAGTCGGGGCGGATCTTCGTCGAGGTCCTGCCTGCCGAAGGGTTGGGTCCAAGGGGATTGGATCCGCTCGACCATCACTGGGAAGGACCTCGACGACCTGGCCGATGAGGGACTGATCCCCCACGGGTCAGCGAGGCTCCCGGGGTCCGAGTGTCAACCGCAGCCGCAGGAGGGTGAGCGCGTTCTCTTAGCCACTCACGTAGATCGTGGTTTTTCTCTGCCGCCGAGTGTGTTCTTCCATGGGTTTCTGAATTTCTTTGGGGCGCAACTCCACCATTTCAATCCCAATTCCATCGCCTATCTTGCTGCCTTTGTGTCCATGTGCGAGAACTTCCTGGGTTGTCGACCGCACTGGGGTCTCTTCAAGCACATATTCACCTGTCGGTCGCAGACAGTAAAAAAGGCGAGTCCGGGTGATGAGAGGACCAAGGTTATACAGATGTGCGGGGGTCTTGGGATTCAGTTGAGGAATAAGAGCACTTTCCCGGCCATGACCCTTCCCGAGTCGGTCAGAGGGTGGCAGTCGACTTGGTTCTACTGCCAAGACGAGTCGACGCCGGGGCAGTCGACTGGTCTCCCTTCGTTCTCCATGGACCGAGTGGACAAACCGTCTTCTCTGAAGGTGCTTCCTGAGGAGAAAGCCGAGGTAAAAATGTTGGTGGAGCGCATGGTCCAACTCGTTCGGGACGGAGTGACGGGCATGGATCTTCTGGAAGTCTTCCTTAGGCGGCGCATCCAACCGCTCTAGTACCAAGGCCACCCGATGTGGCTGTACTGCGGTACCGAAGACACCACTCGGGTCCATCCAGAGGCAGTCGATGATGCCACACTGGAGAGGTGGGTGGCCGCCATCACAGGGAACAAGGACAACCCTCGAGGGGCGAGGAGGATCCCGCCACTCGACTGTACCTATACGCCGGACAAGGTATGGCCGCTTATCTCCGAGTGTAATTTTGTTTTATCCATTCTGCTTTGCCGTGAATTGGTCGATTGATCTTTGTTTTGCTTTGTTGTCTGACAGGACACCACTGAATTGTACTCGGTGCCCAATGGGGCGCAGACGCCGACTGAGGAGGGGGAAGGAAGCGGGGGCGAAAGCCCGGAGGAGTGGGATTCGGATGCTGACGACGACGACGAGGGTGATGACTCTGGTGAGGAGGAAGAAGAGGAGGAGGAGGAGGAGGAAGTTGCACCTCCCCGCTCGGAAAGACGCTCGAAGCTTGTCCATGATCCAGCGACTGAGCGGGGTAAGGGGGTCGTAACTGCTTCCCAGTCGACCAAGCGCCCTCGGACCACTTCTCCGGCGCCGACTGAGAAGGCTCCGAAGCAATCTCGAGTGGCACCGTCGAAGCCTGCAAAGGTCTTGCCGAAGATGAAGATGGTGATCCCCACTATCTTAGGGTAATGGTAGTTTTGAGCTTTCTCTGTTTCATGAACTTGTTCTTGGTCGACTCATGGGCCAATCGACTGACTTTTGGAACTGCAGCGCTGCTACTTCCGACACTTCGGCGAGAGCCGAAGACCACGAGATGGAGGATGCTGCAACCTCGAACCCTGGTATGACTCCTGCGTTGCCGTTTCCCGTCGACTGACTCATTGTCTCTAATTTTGATTCTTTCTGCAGTTTCATCTAACATTGTTATTGACCTTCCTGACGACGACGATGAAGAACCACCACGGCCGACGAAAAGCAAGAAAACGTCTGCTGGCAAGGCGACTCAGGATGTGCCGGCACCCGAGACGTTGGTCGTGGAGGGAGACAATGTCACTCGACCCACCGTAACCTTCGCGGTGCCGTTGACGAGTGCTCGCCCTTCGTCGTCGAGTGCTTCTCAACCCTCGCTTTTCTCCACCTACCCCGTTCCAGAAGACCAAGCCAGTGCTGCTAAAGAAGCGATACGCCAGGCGGAGGTCATGATGGAGCAAGTGAAGGCAATTCGAGAAGCCAGCCAGGCAGCCTATGATGCCAGTTCGGCACTCCAGAGTAATGTTCACGCTGAGTGCACCCACTGGGTGTGTGTCGATTGAAATTCCGGGTTAGTGGGGGCACGCTGAGTGCACCCACTGGGTGTAGTCCCCAAGGCTATGGTGGACTGCCGGCAGTCGACCATAGTCTTTATGCTTTGAGTTTTTCTTTACTCGACAAGGTCGAATAGATTCATAGACCGGTGGGGGCACGCTGAGTGCACCCACTGGGTGTAGTCCCCAAGGCTATGGTGGATTGCTTGCAGTCGACCATAGTCTTTATGCTTTGAGTTTTTCTTTGCTCGACAAGGTCGAATAGATTCATAGACCTGTGGGGGCACGCTGAGTGCACCCACTGGGTGTAGTCCCCGAGACTGTGGTCGACTGCTGGCAGTCGACTATAGTCTAAAGAACATTGCCTCTCTTTTTTTGGTCGACTGGTCGACTCTTGATGAAACTAGCGGGGGCACACTGAGTGCACCCACTGGGTGTAGTCCCCGAGATTATGGTCGAATGTTTGCATTTGGCCGTAGTCTTAGAAACGCTATGATTTTTCCATACTCACTCGGAAGTGAATTGTCTTTGACGTCTGTCGATTGATTCTTCGTAGAAATCCTGTGACCTTGCGGCTCGTTATACTGAGTTGGAGAACAAGCACATTCAGCTCGAGCTCGATCTGAAACTGGCCCAAGAGAACTTGACGAAGGCGAAGGAGGAAGCTAAAGGTATGCTTGGTGAGGCCTTTGACGACTGCCTTTGCCTCTCACTTGTTTCCGAATCTAATCTCACTGTAACTTTGTAGGCAAAGTGAGGGACGCCCTGAAGAAACAAGAGCTTGACTTGGCTGAGATGCAAAAAACTGCTTTAGAGAAGACCAGGCTAGCGGATGAGAAGCTGGCTTCAGTGACTAAGCTTGAAGAAGAAAACACCAATATGAAAGCTGCTCTTGATGCTGCCAACCAGGAGGTCACTCGACTGAAAAGCGACAAGATCACCCTGAATGACAAGGCCAGCGAGTTGAAGAGAAAGAAGAATGATCTAGAGGCTTATCTGGGTGGACTCGCCAAGAAGTTGTTCCTCATGCTTGAAGGTAATCCTTTGTATCAAACAAATATTTTAATTGTAACCTCTGACTGTTTGTCTTGACTCGGTGGTTGTGCTTGCAGAATTTTGTCAGAACTTTGAAGAGGAGACTGGTCGACTGGAAGTAAACCTGGACCCCATCAACTCTCCCGTGAAAGATGAAGTCACCATGAACGTGCTCCAACTTGAATCTCGTGTTGCTGCCGTCATCGATTATCTCGCAAGGCTAAAGGTCGCAACTTCCCGCATTGACACAACACTCTGGCCAAGAGAGACACTCCAGAACGACCTCGAGTCTCTGATGACTTGACTGAACGAGGTCCCAAGTCGAGTGCAGGAGTGGAAGAAGTCTTCGGCCAGGTGCGGCGCGGACGTTGCTCTATCTCTGGTCCGCGTTCACTGCAAGGATGCACGAGAGGACAAGCTGGTGGCTCTCAGGGTGGCCAACACCAAGAAGCATGATTTCAGATCTTTCATGGAGACCTTCATTGCCGCTGCCACTCGGATTGCAGATGGAATTGATCTGGACGAGTTTGTGGCACCTTCCAGCCCTCCACAGGAGGGGTAAAAACCTTCTGAGCTTGATACTTTAAATTTGCCTCGGTATGCCGAGTGAGTTTTGTAACCAACAAACCTTAACAGGCCTAGCGCCTGAGCACTTTTCGGTTCCGCTAGGTGTTATCCGAACTTGGGTTCGTCGCTGAACATGTTTGCATTTGGTTTCAGGCGTCTTTTGCAGGTTAAAGCGAAGCACTTATTGCCATCGACTTGTCCCCCAATTCACTTAGGCGAGCACTGGGCTGCAGCTAAGCCCCCGAGTGGGAGATCTGCTCTCCACTCGGTAGGATTTCAGAAACTTAGGCGAGCACTGGGCTGCAGCTAAGCCCCCGAGTGGGAGGTCTGCTCTCCACTCAGTAGGATTCCAGAAACTTAGGCGAGCACTGGGCCGCAGCTAAGCCCCCGAGTGGGAGGTCTGCTCTCCACTCGGTAGGATTTCAGAAACTTAGGCGAGCACTGGGCCGCAGCTAAGCCCCCGAGTGGGAGGTCTGCTCTCCACTCGGTAGGATTTCAGAAACTTAGGCGAGCACTG
>NC_041389.1:683928433-683928889 GCF_002162155.2 Triticum dicoccoides | reverse complement strand
GCGAAGCGCTTATTGCCATCGACTTGTCCCCCAATTCATTTAGGGGAGCACTGGGCTGCAGCTAAGTCCCCGAGCGAGAGGTTTGCCCTCCACTCGGTAGGATTTCAGAAGCTTAGGCGAGCACTGGGCTGCAGCTAAGCCCCCGAGTGGGAGGTCTGCTCTCCACTCGGTAGGATTTCAGAAACTTAGGCAAGCACTGGGCTGCAGCTAAGCCCCCGAGTGGGAGGTCTGCTCTCCACTCGGTAGGATTTCAGACACTTAGGCGAGCACTGGGCTGCAGCTAAGCCCCCGAGTGGGAGGTCTGCTCTCCACTCGGTAGGATTTCAGAAACTTAGGCGAGCACTGGGCTGCAGCTAAGCCCCCGAGTGGGAGGTCTGCTCTCCACTCGGTAGGATTTCAGAAACTTAGGCGAGCACTGGGCTGCAGCTAAGCCCCCGAGTGGGAGGTCTGCTCTCC
>NC_041389.1:683915633-683928406 GCF_002162155.2 Triticum dicoccoides | reverse complement strand
GGCCACAGCTAAGCCCCCAAGTGGGAGGTCTGCTCTCCACTCGGTAGGATTTCAGAAACTTAGGCGAGCACTGGGCCGTAGCTAAGCCCCCGAGTGGGAGGTCTGCTCTCCACTCGGTAGGATTTTAGAAACTTAGGCGAGCACTGGGCTGCAGCTAAGCCCCCGAGTGGGAGGTCTGCTCTCCACTCGGTAGGATTTCAGACACTTAGGCGAGCACTGGGCTGCAGCTAAGCCCCCGAGTGGGAGGTCTGCTCTCCACTCGGTAGGATTTCAGACACTTAGGCGAGCAGTGGGCTGCAACTAAGCCCCCGAGTGGGAGGTCTGCTCTCCACTCGGTAGGATTTTTGAATTGGTGGCGTAGCTCGGAAGGAGAGGGTAGCAGTCGACCTGCACCTCGTCCTCCTTGCAGAACGCATGTTGTACTTGTACTTAGGCGAGTTCTTGGACTGCAGCTAAGCCTCCGAGTGGAAGGCTGGCTTACCACTCGGTAGGATTTTATTTATCTTAGGCGAGTACTTGGATGCAGCTAAGCCTCCGAGTGGAAGGCTGGCTTACCACTCGGTAGGATTTTATTTATCTTAGGCGAGTACTTGGACTGCAGCTAAGCCTCCGAGTGGAAGGCTGGCTTACCACCCGGTAGGATTTATTTATCTTAGGCGAGTACTTGGAGTGCAGCTAAGCCTCCGAGTGGAAGGCTGGCTTACCACTCGGTAGGATTTTATTTATCTCAAGCGAAACGGATTTCGCAGCTAAGCCTTCGTGTGGGAGACTGGCTTGCCACTCAGTTAGGATTTTATTTATCTCAGGCGAAACGGATTTCGCAGCTAAGCCTTCGTGTGGGAGACTGGCTCGCCACTCGGTTAGGATTTTATTTATCTCAGGCGAAACGGATTTCGCAGCTAAGCCTTCGTGTGGGAGACTGGCTCGCCACTCGGTTAGGATTTTTTTTACAGACTTGGGCGAATCGGGTTCGCTGTCAAGCCACCCACTGGGGGATTGTTTTATATGGACAAAAGCAATAATAATCACTGGGAAAACTATAAAGCTCTTGTCTTTGATAAATAAACTATAGGAGTACTTTTATTACAACTCATCCGAGTGAATACTTAAGTGTAAAAGGGGTGGAGAAGCTCCGCGTTCCAAGATCGGGGCTCGTCGATCTGATGCTCGACATTGTAAAGACGGTATGCTCCATTGTGGAGAACCTTGGTGACGATGAAGGGACCTTCCCAAGAAGGAGCAAGCTTGTGTGGTTTCTGCTGGTCCACTCGGAGGACTAAATGTCCTTCCTGGAAGGCTCGACTCTTCACGTTTTTGGCGTGGAAGCGACGCAAGTCTTGTTGATAAATGGTCGATCTGATCATAGCCATCTGTCTTTCTTCCTCTAAAAGGTCGACTGCGTCCTGCCACGCTTGTTCTGCTTCAGCTTCGATGTAGAGCTCGACTCGGGGAGCGTTGTGGAGAAGATCACTCGACAAGACTGCTTCAGCTCCGTAGACCAAGAAGAATGGAGTTCTTCCAGTCGATCGGTTGGGTGTGGTCCTTAACCCCCAAAGCACCGAGGGAAGCTCGTCAACCCACGCACCCGCCGCATGCTTGAGATCACGCATCAAATGGGGCTTCAACCCTTTGAGAATCAAACCGTTGGCTCGTTCCGCCTGTCCATTCGACTGTGGATGGGCGACTGAAGCATAGTCGACTCGTGTGCCTTGAGATGTGCAGAAAGCTCTGAATTCTTCAGAATCGAAGTTTGACCCGTTGTCAGTGATGATGCTGTGCGGGACCCCATACCTGAATATCAATTCTCTGATGAAGCTGACAGCAGTACCGGCATCGAGGTTCTTGATGGGTTTGGCTTCGATCCACTTAGTGAACTTGTCGACTGCTACCAGCACATGGGTAAAACTGCTTCTGCCTGTTCTCAAAGGACCGACCATATCCAAACCCCACACTGCAAAGGGCCAGACGAGTGGTATAGTCTTCAAAGCTGACGCGGGCTTGTGTGACATATTGAAGTAAAATTGACATCCCTCACACTTGTCGACTATCTCCTTCGCCATTTCATTCGCTCTGGGCCAATAAAAACCAGCTCGGTATGCTTTGGCCACGATGGTCCGAGAAGACGCATGATGGCCACAGGTCCCCGAGTGGATGTCGTTGAGAATCATTCGACCTTCCTCTGGTGTTATACATTTCTGGCTGACTCCAGTCGCACTTTCTCTACATAACTGACCTCTCATGATGGTGAAGGCTTTGGACCAGCGGACGATCTCTCGAGCCTCTTCTTCATTCTCGGGGAGTTCCTTCCTCAAAATATAGGCGATATAGGGCACTGTCCAATCGGGAGTGGTGACCAAAAGTTCCATGATTAAGTCGACCACCGCTGGGACCTCGACTTCAGTCGGATCTGTGGCGCTTTTAGGCTGCGGGGCTTCTTCAGTGAAAGGATCCTCTTGAACCGGTGGTGTGTAGACATGTTCCAAAAACACGCCACTCGGAATGGCTTCCCTCTTGGAACCTATCTTCGCCAAGTCATCGGTTGCTTGATTTTTCAGTCGGGGAACGTGATGGAGTTCTAACCCTTCGAATTTCTTTTCAAGCTTCCTCACTGCATTGCAGTATCCAGTCATGGCTGGGCTTCTCACGTCCCACTCCTTCATCACCTGATTGACCACCAAATCTGAGTCGCCGTAAACCATAAGGCGACGAACACCGAGTGAAATGGCCATGCGCAACCCATACAACAGTGCTTCATATTCTGCTTCATTGTTGGAGGAATCAAAGTGGATCTAGAGCACATATCTGAGCTTATCTCCTCGGGGAGAAACCAAAACTACCCCAGCACCAGAACCATTTAACATCTTAGAGCCATCAAAGAACATGGTCCAATGCTCCGAGTGAACTTGAGTCGGCTGCTGCTGTTCAATCCACTCGGCAAGGAAATCTGCTATAGCCTGGGACTTAATGGCTTTCTTTGCCTCAAATTTGATATCAAGGGGAAGGAGTTCAATCACCCATTTAGCCACTCGACCACTTGCATCTCTATTGTGCAGAATCTTTGACAATGGTGCGTCGCTGACGACTGTAATGTCATGATCAGAGAAATAATGGGCAACCTGCTTCATGGTCATGTAGATCCCATATACGAGCTTCTGATAATGAGGATATCTTTGCTTCGATGGGGTCAAAACTTCAGAGAGATAATACACTGGGCGCTGAACTTTGAAGGCTTTCCCTTCTTCTTCCTGCTCGACCGTAAGTACTATACTGACGACTTGTCCTGTGGCTGCAATATAAAGCAACAGAGGCTCTTTGCTGATTGGAGCAGCAAGCACCGGCTAGGTGGAGAGCAGAGTTTTTAACTCGGCAAACGCTGCATCAGCTTCTAGAGTCCACTCGAACTTGTCTGCCTTCTTCATCAGTCGGTAAAGGGGCAACGCCTTTTCACCGAGGCGAGAGATGAATCGACTTAACGCGGCCAAGCATCCAGTAAGCTTCTGGACATCGTGCACACGCACAGGGCGTTTCATTCGGAGTATGGTGCCAACTTTTTCTGGGTTAGCATCGATTCCTCGTTCGGAAACGAGAAAACCGAGTAACTTCCCGCCAGGTACTCCGAATGTGCACTTTGAAGGATTGAGCTTGATATCATACCTCCTGAGATTGGCAAATGTTTCAGCTAAGTCAGTCAACAGGTCGGAACCCTTTCGCGACTTGACCATGATATCATCCATGTATGCTTCCACATTCCGACTGATTTGAGTGAGTAAACACTTTTGAATCATTCTCATGAACGTGGCTCCGGCATTCTTGAGGCCGAATGGCATGGTGATATAGCAGAAGCACCCGAATGGGGTGATGAAAGCTGTTTTGATTTCGTCGGGCCCATACAGACGGATCTGATGATACCCGGAATAAGCGTCTAGAAAAGACAATCTCTCGCACCCTGCGGTCGAGTCGACAATTTGGTCGATGCGAGGGAGAGGAAAATGATCTTTCGGGCAGGCCCGATTGATATGTTTGAAATCAATGCACATACGAAGGGAATTGTGCTTTTTGGGAACCATAACGACATTGGCGAGCCACTCGGAGTGGTATATTTCTCGGATGAACTCTGCTACAAGGAGTCGAGCCACCTCTTCGCCAATGGCCTTTTTCTTCTGAACGGCGGACCGTCGAAGATGTTCTTTAACATGTTTGGCCTTTGAATCGACTCTAAGGCAATGCTCAGCCAGTCCCCTGGGAACACCTGGCATGTCAGCTGGCTTCCATGCGAAGATTTCCCAGTTCTCACGGAGGAACTGGATGAGCGCCTCTTCCTATTTAGAGTCGAGTGTAGTGGAAATATGGGTCGGAGCTGCATTGGGGTCAGTCGGGTGGATGTGAACTGGCTTCGTCTCACCGGACGACTGAAATGCTGACTCTGTGGCGGGCTTCTTGGCCCGCAGTAAATCACTCGGATCTGCGTTCTTCTTGTATTCCTCTAGCTCTATCACTGTTATCTGATCATCCGCAATCTTTGAGCCTTTCTGGAAACACTCTTCTGCTTTCTTCCGGTTACCAGTGACGGTGATCACGCCTTTGGGGCCAGGCATCTTTAACTTGAGATACACGTAACATGGTCGAGCCATGAAGCGGGCGTAGGCTGATCTTCCCAAGATAGCGTGGTAGGCGCTCTGGAAATCCATGATTTCAAATGTCAGCTTCTCTTTGCGGAAATGCTTCGAGTCGCCGAACACCACATCTAGAGCTATTTGGCCGAGTGACTCAGCCTTCTTTCCTGGGATGACTCCGTGAAAACTCATGTTGCTGGAACTGAGCCTGGACATCGGAATACCCATTCCCTTAAGCGTCTCTGCATACAGTATGTTCAACCCGCTGCCGCCATCCATCAATACCTTCGTCAGTCGAGTGCCTTCGACGACCGGGTCGACTACCAGAGCTTGCCACCCAGGGGTGGCAATATGAGTAGGATGGTCCGACTGGTCGAAAGTAATGGGAGTTTGCGACCATCTCAGATAGTTTGGTGTCGCCGGTGCGACCATATTGACTTCACGGTTGATCACTTTCAGTCGACTTTTGCTCTCTACATCAGCAAAAATCATCAGAGTGGAGTTGACATGAGGGTACTCTCCATCACTGTCCTGCTTGTCCTCAGCCTTGTCCGACTCCTTCTCTTTGTCCTTCGGCTGTTTCCCTTGGAACTGCTGGATTAAGAGCCGGCACTGGCGAGTGGTATGGTTTGGGTAGATGAAGTTACCCTCTTCGTCTTTCTTCGTGTGGATATGACACGGCAGGTCCATCACATCATTACCCTCCTTATCTTTTACCTTCTTGGGGTTCCAAGATCCTTTGGGCTTCCCTTTAAATTTGCCCTGTGTCACGGCTAGAGCCTCTCCAGGAGCTGCTGGCTCGGCCTTCCGCTTTTGCTTCCGACTGGAGTTTCCTTTATCCGACTGACTCGGCTTGTACTTGCCGCTCCGGAGTCGGTCCTCTTCTTCGCCGTTGGCGTACTTGGTGGATATTTCCATCATCCGACTCAGGGTCATGTCTCCAGTTCGACCAAACTTCAGGCTCAACTCTCCGTTCTTGACGCCATCTTTGAAGGCGCAAACTGCTTGATGGTCCAACGCATTCTCTACAGTGTGATGCAAAGTGATCCACCTCTGGATGTAATCCCTCAGTGTTTCACTCGACTTTTGCACACAAACTTGTAACTCAGTCAATCCAGCAGGTCGCTTGCAAGTTCCCTCAAACGTCCTGATGAACACTCGAGAAAGATCTTCCCAGGTGTAAATGTTGTTGGGAGCTAACTGATTCAACCATGCCCTGGCTGAACCCCCTAGCATAAGTGGGAAATGTTTCATGGCCACCTCATCATTACCGCCACCAATCTGAACAGCCACTCGGTAGTCTTCGAGCCAAGTTTCAAGCTTAGACTCTCCGGTGAACTTATTCACCCCATTCGCCAACCTGAAGTTGGGGGGTATCACTGCGGTTCTGATCGCTCTGCTAAAACATTCTGGACCTGAAACGTGGACTCGGCTGCTTGTGGGCACATCTCTGTCATGACCACCTCTATGAGCTCTGTTTCGGTCGACCAAACCTTGCACGATGATGGATCTCGCGTCAAAGCCTGGCTCTCTGGGGTCGACTAGAGCCCTCCGCCCAACACTGAGCTGGCGTCTGTCATCTTGCTGCCGATGGGCGTTAGACCCACTTCTCGGAGGAGGAGTGGACACTCGACGCCTGTCATCACGATCAAATCGATCATCATAGTGGTCCCGCCGGCCTTCACGTCACATGCGCCTTGGAGGCGACCATGGACTGTGAGCCGACTGAACAGTATTCGCAGCGACAGATCGACTATGAATCCTGTTACGCGACTGTGACACAGCTGAATTCTGGTCTCCTGCTGCCCGGAGCAAATCTCTGATCTGCATCAAGCCTCTTCTAGCCTCCGACTGAGAGGGCTGAATTGACTCCGCTATGCGGGCTGCAGCTGCCAAATTCTGAATTGGGGTTCAATATACCTGAGTTGTTTGCGGACAGAGCTGACGTCGATTGGAGTTAGTCGCTCGTTGACGCGCACGCTCGTCGAGTGCTCGCTGAAGGTTCTCTAGTCGAGTGCGTTCAGCCAGGTTGGCTAAACGCGCCTCTTCCAGGGCGCGAGCCTCAGGAGTTTCTCCTGCAATGGGAGTATGTAGGGCATCCATGTTCCGGCGGCGAAGTTCTTCCCTCTGCTGGGAAGTGAGCGGCTCGGGTTGGTACTCTTCATGGGCTTGAGCAGGGTCGTCCTCGTCGTCCATCCTGTCGCCGCGGGGGAAACCGGGAGGACTACGGGGCCCGTTGACCATCAGGACCTCCGCCACCGGACCACTGCTATCGCACTCGGATGCAGTCTCTACGAAGCCAGTCGACAGGTCGAACAGGCCGTAGAGAGATTCATCAGGCTCAATCGCCTCGACTTAGGTGGTGGCCGATTGGCGAGCCACTGCGTGTCTCACCCATCGCTGGAGCCTCGACCGACCGGAGCGCTTGCGCTGGCGGGAGACAGGGAGGGAGGACGGCGTAGGAGTCGACCGGTACGGGGTCGACGGCTGCCGCAGCAAGACACCGCGGACACACGCCCGAAAGTGCGTCGCCCCGCGGACGGGGAGCACGTCGATGTCGAGTGGTGCCTCCTGGAGCCAAGCGGAGTCGTCAGCGATGAAAGTGAGCGCACCGAGACGGATCTCGTGGCCCTCGACCAGAGCTCCGCTGGAAACCATGATGAAGGCTATCGGACAAATTGCAACTTCTCCAAAAAAGTCGCTAAGACACCTGCCCCATGGTGGGCGCCAACTGTCGTGGTTCTAAGTCTGACAGTAGAATGGGGGGTAAGTATGGAAAGGCAAGGTCCTAGCTATGGAGTAGTTGTACACATGGGTGTTTAGCGAGTTCAGGCCCTTCTCGGAGGAAGTAACAGCCCTACGTCTCGGAGCCCAGAGGCGGTCCACTGATCTCTGTGTATATGAGTTACAGGGGTGCGAACTCTTCTACCAGTGGAGGGGGGTGGCTTATATAGAGGACGCCAGGACCCCCGCCAGCCCACGTAGAGGAGGGTTAAAGTACATTAAGGCCGGGCGTTACTGGTAACGCCCTACATAAAGTGTCATCATGACCATTAAGACTACTTAATTACAGACCGTTTGGATACAACATAGATCCTGAACTTCTGATGGTCGAGTGTGTCTTCATGGTCGAGTGTCTTCTAGCCGGTCGAGTGGAGTCTCATTCAGTCGAGTGGAGCTTCTCTTGGTCGACTGGAAGGTAGCTTCGCTTGATGATGTCCTTGGGTACGGTATCCTGTATAGGTCCATGACCCTACCCTAGGTACATAACCTCATCACTGGACTCACTACTTAAAGAAGAAAGTGACTACACCATCGTGAAGGGGATAGTCAACAGGTAATTTCAATCATCATTAACTATATATATCTCGTCCTATTAATTATTAGTTCATCATTTCCTGATATGAACTATTCAATAACCCCTTTATTAATTTTCTTTGCCTGCGGGCAGGGCATGGGCAAAGTTCATCAAGGTGACTCCAGGCAAGTGGCCAAAAAAGTTGTTTTGGCATCGACCCAAGGTAAGTAATTAAGTAGTACTACTTAGCTACCATCTCTTTAATTCTTGTTTCAATATCATTAATTAATTATCATGCTTGATTAATCATTATCTGATACAATTCCATTCTCGTAAAGGCCCTGAAGCAGGCGTCGGGGAATAATCTGTGTGCATTCTACGTTTGCGAGAACATTCGCATGATGACGTCCGAAAGGAGCAGATCTGATAGACAGGACTGGGTACGTTTGTCAGAATACTATTCACACCATTATCGATATCTAGTCACACAACTAATACACATGCATATTGATCTCCTTCTTAGCAGTTTAGAGAGGTGCGGGATAAGCTCCTACCATCGGACCGCATACTAGCACTTCAAGAGGAAATAGCCGGATTTTTGCTCGACCAGGTCATAGATCCCAAAGGAGAATACTATTACCCGCTACCGCCCCCATGAACCACTTGTCATCGTGCTCCAGAGGCACCAAAGGCAACATATGTAGGAGAAAATGTATATGTATATACATGTGTATGTGTGAATAATTAATGGTGTTGGTTTGTGAGACATTTGACGATATATATATATGCGGTTCTACGTACGAGAAAATCTATTTATATATATGCATAACATGTACAATTTAGTGCCGGTTGTCAAACTGGCACTAAAGGCCGTTACGAACTGGCACTAAAGGCCGTTACGAACCGGCACTAAAGCCCGGTACTAAAGTGGGGGGGCCTTTAGTCCCCACTCTTTAGTGCCGGTTTCAAGCTGGCACTAAAGGCCGTTACGAACCGGCACTAAAGCCCGGTTCTGCACTAGTGTGAGAGGGGATGAAAATGGCTCTGTTCTGACTTTAGAAATGTTGTTCAGGTGGACGAGGAGCCTCAGAATCCATGCCACACGAGTCTTGTGGTCGTATGAAATGCCGTCTTTTTGCACGGTTTCCTCTAGGGCGCCTCCTGATGACTTATTCTATCTCCTTTTTTCACTCTTTTCCATGTTTAGCCTATTTCCCGTGGAAATACATCAAATAGAAGATTTGTGGAATCATTTGCATTCATTAGTCATTAGTAGCAATATTGGAGCGAATATCCCGGGTTTAATGAAATATCTCGGTTTAGGTTGAGTGAGTGTAAAAATATCACTCATCACACCATCAGAGAGAGCCTTGTTGTGCTCATGTTAGAGAAAACCTCGGTCAAAGACTTTGTTAATAATTTCTTCACAAGGCAAAGAGATCAGGGTTCTTCATTTTCTATATCACGGGTGGGGGTGGGGGGGGGGCACCTCCCCCACCCCGGGCAAATTAATAAAGATTTTCTTTTGGTGGGAACATAGTTGGAAGGAAATATTCTAACTTTCTCTAACATGAGCACCGCCGACGAGCTCACCCCATATGGCTTTGTGGTAGTGACATACCTCGGTTGTTCATGGCAGGTCAACTATCGTGTTGTGTTTATGTAGTGCACCCCAAGGGCCACGCACCTGACGTGTGACACTTTTATTTGGGTAAAACTTTGACAACTCACTACCAATACCCAAGATATAGGTTACTTTTTTTTGGTCATATATGACTCAAATACACTTACTTTGAGCCAAATTTGCAAGAATACACTTCACCCAACAATCTACGCTAAAACAGAGTTTTGAAAACTTAAGGTAGTAATTTGTCTTTCCAAAATAGTCCGTCGAAAAAAAGAGATAGTATAACTAAATAGTTTAGGGGAGGAGGGAGCTGAACTTTTCATCTCGGAAATGCACATGGAGTTCTTGTAGTAGTAAAATTTTCAAGAATACTACTGGTCTTTCGTATGCATTTTCTGTGTTGCTATGAATATAAGCTTTAGTTTTTGTTTACCTTTTTTTTTTAAAATGGCAGGGGTTGGGATCAAATCCCAATGGATAGTTGTTGGACATAATAAATCTATTTTTCCTTTGTAGTTTAACTTTTCTTTCTCAAATTTAGAAAATAGCTACAAGTATAAACTTCTACTCCCATATTTATCAAAATCCTTAATTTTTAAACTAATTTTACCTTTTAGTACTCCATCCGTTCCATAATTAGGTATTGCATTTGGCTTCGTTACTCACAGTACTAATTATGTGAGTATGTGAAGCACTACTCGAAACTCAACACTACTAGGAAAAGGCATGCTAGTGGCGCACCAGTTTTGCCTACTAATGGCGCACTACTGGTGCGCCACTAGCATCACGCCATTAGAATTAAATTCTAATGGCGCACAACTGGTGCGCCATTAGTATCTGGTGTTCTAATGGCGCACCAAGCAGTGCGCCATTAGAATTGCCTACGGTGCGCCATTAGAATTCCTCCCAGGGGGCCATATGTATCCATGTGCTTTGGCTTTCTAATGGCGCACCAGTGGATGATGCGCCATTAGTGTGCTTATTACAGTGCGCCATTAGTATTAATATTAGTTTTTTTTTCTGATTTTTTCACAGGTTACAAAATATATTATTTGACAGAATAGAGACAACACCACACAGCAACAACAGATTCATCGAATACAATAGAAGGTAAGTCTCCGAATACAATTCATCATATTAATCTCCAAATACAAAAGACCGAACGAAGATAGAACATTACAAGTCTCGAAGACCGCGAGTAGCGAGTTTGTCTTCACATTACAAGTCGATATCGATCATCTAAACTACCATCACATAGAAGAGAGCTGCGGTCATCACGATGAGCATCATCGCGATGAAACTGGTCTTCACCCGGTTCCTCCAACGCTCCCTCCTCTCTCCCGCTAGATAGAGGGCGTATCTAGATTCCGCCTCCGCCCTAGTGATGTACCCTTTGTAACTGTTACCGCTGAAACGATGAACCTATCTCCAACACTCCTCCAAGTCGTCGTAGACTCCCACGCATAACAGCAGCAGCAGCAGGTTTATTCTGCTTCTTCATAAACATTAATTGGTGTAGGTGACTCTATCTGCCCTCTAATGACTCACTCAACTTAACAGGACAACCCACAAGCATTGTTTTGATTCCAACAGCTGCTGTAAAATACATCCAGCAAAGGTGCTCTAAAATCAGAAATACTATCCCCCAAATCTTTAGCTTAATTCTGAAAATACATGGTCTTCTAGTTACAATACTACCCCCCAACAGTCAAAATTTCAAACCACACACTTACTTTCAACTATAAACAAAACTGACTTGCTGTTAATGAAAAGTGGCTAAAGATATATAAAACTCCATTGCAAATGTGCCATGTCAATAAAACAACTCATGGAAGTAAACTACTAGCAGGCTCAAAAGTCAAGTAAACTGAAGATTATGACAGCTTGCAAACACAGGACCATGTCATTATCATGGCAGTCCACTATATATTTTTATGACAAAATACATCATTATCAGGGCACATTATGGCCATTTTCTTATATGATGCTAACTGTACCTAACTGAACATATTACTCACCTTGGAGGTGTTGCTGCTGCTGCACTGTCTGAACTTCACTTCCTTTACCTCCTTGGAAACCTGAAATATGCAGATGTTAGAAAGGTTCTAATTTGTATATGATGATTCTAAGAAACTGTCTAGAACATCACAGCATGCACAGTAATAAGAATAATGTAAACATTTGGCTTAGTTATAAGCATAGTATACTTCTTATAAACTGAAAGTGGAACTACTCACAATGAAGAAGTATAGCAGATAGTTTGTCAACTCATGAAATACCATTTTTTCAGCCCAAAATGGATGCCATTTTATAACATTGCATAGCATTAGTCAGACAGAGCTGAGCCTTTCACCACTATATAATATTGCCATATAAAATTACAAATGTATGTAACCCGAATTTTTTTTGTATGAAACCTAGTCAATGTGACAATATATAAACTACTGATCTACTAGTTATCAAGTTGAGAAATTGACCGCATATAAGAAAAAGCAATATCCTACTGATCCTACTTAACTAACTACTGATCTACTGATCTACTAGTTACTAGCTTGCAGCATTATGTCCTCTGGGCCAAGTTTTTGACGCAAACCACTCTCTCATTATGGTTTTCTGCACAAGAATGACATTGCTTAAGAATAACACTCAGAATATAAGCAACTACGGCCACGAGTCCATGAAAAATAACAAGGATGACGCATTAACCATGTCTTGCTGACATGTGGGCGGGTCCTGTCAGTGAGATTCGAATCTCTAGGGTGTGCATTTATGAAAAATCTCCTAATAACAATCACAAAGCAACAGAAAAACAGAATCTGGATGGGTGTTTGGTTTGAGGAGCAACCTGCTCCTGCAATCATCAGATGCTATAAGATCAGTGTGGTTAGTGTAATGAAATGGAATTATGCTTTGGCTATTTGGACTGTTGAGTGTGTCAAATTCATCAGTCACCTTGGACTGTTGAGTGTGTCAAATTCATCACAAGTATTTAAACACTTATGAACCCTAGAACACTTGCTGTTCAAAACTGAACAGCAGCAAAAACAGTTGAAGAGAGGTTCACGTGTAGGAGGGCGCCGACGTCGAGGAGGCGGCGGGAGGCGACGCGTCGAGGAGGAGGCAGCGTGTTGAGGAGGAGGAGGCGCGTCGAGGAGGAGGCGGCGTCTCGACGGACGTGTAGGTGCGGCGGACCGAGGGGACGGAGGGGGCGGCGCTCGCGGGGGAGGCGGGGCTC
>NC_041389.1:683914651-683915336 GCF_002162155.2 Triticum dicoccoides | reverse complement strand
GGGAGGCGGCGGGGGCGCGTGGGCGGCTGCGGCGGACGAAGGCGGCGGACGGCGGGGGCGCGTGGGCGGCTGCGGCGGACGGAGGCTGCGGACGGGGGGGTGCGTGGGCGGCTGCGGCGGCGGCGTACGGTTGTGGTCGATCGAGGGGAATCTGGCGAGGGAGGGAGGAAGGCCACAGTGCGAGGGCAGTAGATGGAGGGGGGAGGGTTCTAATGGCGCACCTACCACTAGTGCGCCATAAGTACGACTATTCTAATGGCGCACCTCCCCTCGGTGCGCTATTAGAATTTTGTTTTAATCTAGCCTGACAGGTCAGGTTATATTCCACATAACCCCCACCCCATCACAACCTGCCCACTAGCCCGACTGGTCAGCACGCAACACACACACCAGGAGGTCTTGGCTTCGATTCCCAGGCTTCCCATTTTTTGTATTTATGCATTTAAAATGCTGTTTGATATTTATTTGTGTTTAAATATGTTCAAACTTGTTTAAATCACAACAGTAATATTTTTTTTATAAAAATAGTAATAATTTTATAAAAAATATCATCAAATTTGTTATTTGAATTTTTTTATGAATATGAAAAAAATCATCAAATTTATTATTTCAAAATATCATCAAATTTTTTATTTGAAAATATAATCGAATTTGTTTTTTTAGCAATTTTAGTTGCATTCATTTG